>NC_135780.1:585536-795326 GCF_028453695.1 Augochlora pura
TTATAAAGGTAAAGAGTAATATATAGGAGAAAATAAATACTCTATATAACGCCTGTTCGGCGACGGTCGCGGCGCACGGAACAGAGGGTTCGGTTGGGGCGCATCGACTGACGGCGGGGGTAGTTGTTTCAGGGTTTAGTGATAATTGAATGAGCGGGCGCTGTATCGCCACGGGATTTGGAAACGAACCGGCATTGAGTGCACAAAGTACGTCTGAAAAGTTCCCGGACTGTTTGACGCGGAACGCGCGGCGGCCGGATGCGGCGGGGCGGAAAGCGGCCGGGGGATGGAAAGGAGGCCGGAAGCGTACCGACGCACGCATCGGGAAGAAAGGAGATCCTGCGAGCCGAGCTCCCATCGACGGAGGGAGAAAACTAATTATTTTCCTTCTGTCAAGAGCCACGGGGTTTTCCACCACCCTCTCCCTCCCGCCCCTCGGAGCCCCGCAGGAAGCGGTTGTCTCCTTCCGTTTTTTTCCCTTCGTTTTCTTTTCGCCGCACAGCGACGCGTGTTTGCCGAGCCGATCGATCGGTTCGACAAGAATTGATAGAACGACGGTCTGCGTTCGTGACGGGATTGAATCCGTCGGGGGAAACGTCGCCGCGACGATGATACGCGCTTACCAATCATGGGAGCCATTAAGACGGGCTGCGCCCGACGCTGCCCGTCGAGGATCGCGGCGGAACGCGAGACAGCCGGAATACCGAACCGTTTTTTTTTTTTTAATTTATTGTTTAAGGTCTCGTTGATAATTTTTGGCTACCAGAGATCACGTTGGAAGGGTTTGTAATTGAATATAATTTTTGTTCGGTCGGTGATTATGTGCAATGGCCAACTTCGATATCTTTTAAAAAGGTTATTACTCTTTTACAAGGATTTATTTCAAATCTTACTCTTTTACAAAGAGTACTATCAAATTAAGTCACCGTATATATTACATTCGGTAATCTAAAGCTCAAATTACCCATTTAATTATTAAACAATAATATTAACAATAATATTTTCACGGTTCTTCGATAAAGAAGCGCGTCTGACGGCGCCGAATATAATAGCTGCGATGGAATTCGATGACAAATGTCTATCGGGAAAGGATTTCACGCAGTTCCAGAAATATTACCGGGATATTAGGGGAGTGTTTCATTGGCCTGAAATGATTGGGGCTGTTCGGAACGATCGTGGCCGGTGAAACCGCCCCTGTAATCGGCGCGGGAGAACGAGCTTCTAAATGATGCAAAGTATTTCTGAATAATGCATGCGGCCCCCGCGCACTCAGGGACACGCGAGCGGCGCGAGTAACGCATTAACAAGCGGCGTTAGAAGTGCATGCCGCACGCGGTCGGACATAAAACCGTGTAGAACAGGGGCAAAACGCTTTACGCGGAACTAGGCCGCCAGCAACTTTCTCGGTTTTCAGGTACACTCCCGGGGTCCGGCCATGTTTCTTTGAGCCGGGCGCCCGGATATGGCGTGCATCCGGCGAACGCCGCGCCGCGCCGCGCCTCCACCGCCCTGAACTTCCCTGAAATATTAAGCCATTGTCACTGTCGATCGTTACCAGATCTTCTCCCGCAGTTCTGCAATTTCACGGATTATTTCGCAACCATGCTACCGAAGAATTTAAACAGAGGCTCGACGACTTCTTCTGGTAGTAAGTTATTTTTTTTTTAACCCATTCACTGCCAAGCCTAAATTATATGAAGTCATTTCCATTGTCATCTATATTTTGAGTGCTATTGTTTACCAAAACCCTGTTATTTCTTGGTGAGAGCACATATATTATCATACAAAATCATTTAGAAGCAGAAAACCAAAGACGAGTATACTCGTCGTTGGCAATGGGGGAAGGGGGGATATTTATGTTTGTGGCCACAAAAAATTTGCTAATTCAAAAGACTGCATGTTATAATATATTTAAAGTAGGACGAGCATACTCGTCCTGGCAATGCGAGACACCCTGCCAAAGACGAGTATACTCGTCCTTGGCAGCGAATGGGTTAATATTAAAAACTCAAGACTCAACAAATTCATTTTTCTTATTCTCTGTCGCTGTGAGAATTTCCACTGGTTTGCTAAGTTACAGATGTTATTTATTTCAATAATTTTTTCATTTTGTTTTTTCCTATCTCGCAAGCATATTTTACAGCTTCGAAAATTCACGCTGTAAATATAAGATCGCAATTATATATGATTTTAACCGTTCATAGAATTAAATATTGTCGTACTATCGTCTTCATAGTTGCATAGGTTAGAATATTTTTAGTTGTAATAATTTGAAGCATTTTATTGGGACGGGCCATATTCATATTACGCGCCCTAATGCGTTTCATGGATATGTGTCTCGATATCTACCGTTCCACCGCGGGGTTCTTCATTTGTTCTTGAACGGGCAAGCCACGCGAACCGCTTGCCGCACTTCACTTGCTTGCTGGCTACTCTCGCCGCGTCCATGTGCTACACGAGTGCACGCGTTGCTGTAATATCTTTGTTTTAATAAAGTTTGCGTTGCTCGTTAATCATATCTCTATCGATTGTGTTCACCATCCACATTAAGCGACTCTCAACACATTTAAATATTGACTGTGTGATAAGAGAAGGTTATTCCGATTTAAAAAGGTGAAGCAACATTCATACTTAACACATTAAAAGCGGGGGATCTTGACGAAAGTATGCTAAGTAACGCTCCAAACCACAAAATATACTAAATACAAATGTAGTGCCCATGGATTGCGCATAGATTGCGCAATGGGGATGCAAACCGTACTAATACGACTCCCGCCTTTAAGCTACAGTCGAGATAAATCGTATTACTACGACTCCCACCTTTAAGCTACAGTCGAGATAAATCGTAGTACTACGACTCCCGCCTTTAATGTGTTAATAGTTTGTACTTAACAATCCGTCAGAACGGAAAAGTAAAAATTTTTTACTTTTCACACGCTTTTATAACAAACGCATAAAATCCGCGGTCTAATCACAATGTTAGCAAGATACCGCTATAGATGGATTCTATAGCGCGGAAAATTATGTTACTCTGTCGGATTTAAAGTATGGAACAGAAACAAGGGTTCTCGACGCAAGAGGTTTGAGGAGGTGCTCGAAAATAATTTTCTAAAAGTATTTCCTCCGCGATGAACTTTTGTTTCCGAGACGCGGGTATGCGCGTTAGGGAATTAGTACCAATTAGCGGTACAAGATTTTCTCGAGTGGATGGTAATGTATTTAAATGCGGCATATATTCCCACCCTTGTGCCCGATAAAATTGGGTACGAGGAACAACGACGAATAATATTAAGCCTGGGCGCCCTATCCGGGTCAATTTGATACGAAAACGATGCTCGGACCGGCAGCCGTAATTCGGATAAAAATTAATAAACGCGCGAACGACGGCGACAGTTCCGCGAACGGCGATCTTTCTTCTCGGCCCGGCGTCGTAACTTCGATTTAATCTGCGCGGTGCTTGTAGAGCAATTATCTAGCACAAAAGGGTTAACGAAGCACGTCTTCCCGGTTTTCCTCGTGGCGAGCAATAAATTTCGGGCGCGGTCAATAAACGAAATCGGCCGACGACGCGGCCGAACGGCGTTGCTTTGAAATATTGCGAAGACCGTGTTGCGAATATAATGAACGAGAGTGTTTTCGGTGGCAGGTTCGCGTTGTAAATTTCGGAACTGTCCGGGGAACTATCAAACCTGCCTTTTCCGACCGGATAAAGTGGCCTTTAAACGTTCGTCAACCGTAGCAATTTCCCTATAATGAGTTTCAAACTATTTGTTACGGGTCGCGGGCCCAAAACGGTGGACACCGCGGACCGTAAAAAGCCAAAGTGTGTTAACCTTACCCGACAACTCGCGCGTCGCAACCTAATTAACAACCGCGATCCTCGCCGTACGCGCAGATGTCACCGACTCTCCGCACGGCTACCAAAACTCGCCGGAAAGTCTACATCTCGTAATTAATAACTTTTAACAGCTGTTGCTGGTCGGTTGACTTCTTTATGAACTGTACCAACGATTATCAACATTGGTTTTAGTAACTGCTTGGGCACCGTTCGCTTTATTCGCTGCCGGAGTAGTTATTTACGTAACTTGTAGAGTGCCATTACCGTTGTTAACTGGTACAGTACTGTTATTTTTATTAAATGGCAGGGTACTATTATTTGTATTAATTGACAGAGGGTCACTATTTCTCTAACTTATAGAGTACTATTATTTTTATTAATTCGTAGAGTAGCATTTATTACCTGCTAAATAGTTATCAACGATTTGTTATTATAACAATAATTATATATAATTAAACGAACAATATTTCGCTTCGTATTCGTGGTTCTCGATCTCCGCTGTAAAATGGCGAACGAGTCCAGACTTCCGTGCGCCATCGGGGACATCTTCTCCGCTATTTGAATGTCTCCAGAGCGAGCTCGTTGACTATGAGACATATAAATATTCACCGGAAGGATTCAGCTTGAAATATTTAAGGCCAGAACCCTCGCCGGCCATTGTTTCCGCTCCCGGTGCCGTCCCGTAGCCATTCGGATCGGTGCTCGCGAAATTGCAAATTAGAGTCTCGAGCTGCTCGAAATCAGATCAATTCGAAGAGATCGCCGGGTCTATTTTCCGCCGCCGGCGGACCGCTCCGCTGCGATATTTATTAACTGACGCACAGCAATTTACAGTAAACGCCGACACCGGTTGTCGAGACAATGGCTTTCCTTGAATAAGCCGGCGGCCCCGCGCCACCACCGCCACCGCCGGCCGGAGACAAATCCTTTTTTGCCGACAATGGGGGAGGGACAACGCTCGGAATTTCTAGAGCGAATCATCCCGGGCAGCCCCTCGAATATTTTCAGTCGGCGTGCCACCGGGATACCGTCGGCTTAAAAACGACGGCACGATTATTCTTTATTAAATGTGTACGCAAGAACCGTTCGACCGGATACAATGGCCGTCGTCACGATTGTTTTCTGCGCCGTTTCGAGCCCGACGGGACGCGCTGCTCGGATAACCAACTTTTTCCTTTTAATTACCGGGATAACCGCGAGTCGCGTGGCCGCGGAAAAGGGACAGGGTTCAGCGGGAGGAACCGGACCGTTCAGACGTGTCATCCGATTCTCGGCGTTCGACGTCGCGGGTCCGTTTTTTCCTCCTTTGTTCTTTACGCCCCCCCCCCCCCCTCCCCTCCCCTCCCCTCCCTACCCCCGGGTGGAATGCATTACACCGTTAAATTCTCACGATTCCTGAGCTGCTGTGGCCGTAATTATAAGACGATGAATTTTAGCTCTTAATTGCGGCCATGGAGACTGGACAAACTGTACTTGTAAAATGCTTGTTGGCTGCGTAATAGCTGGATGTAGAATTTTTAATGTATATATTTATGTAATATATGAACTTAATATACTTATTTAATTTTTCTTACTGTCCGAATATCAACAGTTAAGGGTTGATTTTAGTTGTGATTATGTTGTACGGCTTTTACTTATTCATTGAGTTCGTTTCTGTTGTTTAATTCGGGAGATAGGACTGCAAAATGAATTATTTGATGTGAAATGAAATGTATTATTTATCAGCGATGATTTTATAATTTTTGAATGTCGACACTTTATAAGTAATTATTTGATTGCCATAGCAATTTCTGTATTCACAAGTTACCCCTAGTAGCATAATCTTGATGTACCTGCTTCATTAAACAATACTCTTCTATGCTGACGCAAATAAAGATATACAGAGTACACCAAAATTATATTATTTCCAAGAAATAAAACACTCTTGACGTCATTGCAAGTAATTTTTTCCTCGGCAAAAATGCAATCTGTGTCTTCGTTTGCGAATTATTAACGAAAAATGCCGACCAATGAAAGGCGAGCTCACCGGGCGCGTCAGCCGAGGCAATGAGCAGAACTAGGCTCCGCCCACTATTCGCCTCGCGCCCTTAATCTCGACTCTCATTGGCCACGGTTTTTCATTAGAACTCGCAGACGCAACCATGGATTGCATTTCCGCTAAGGAGAAAGTTACTCGAAACGACCTCATCGAATCTCTCATTTCCCGGAAGTAACATAATTTTGGGACACCCTGTAGACCTAGATTTCAACACGCGAAATGCAGAGAAATAAAGCTGCAGGCTGGTACTCCGTCGACGTTCAAGTATTCAACGACCTTCAGCCTCATTAACACGGAGCATCGTCGAAAAAAAAAGAGAGCAGCGGAGGCTGCGCGGAGCAACGGCGACGAGACAGAAGACAAGTTGCAAAAATACTGGAATAAAGATGGCATTCGCGAAGTCGCCGTGTTATTTCCGCGAAGCGGCGGTTCGAGGACTCGCAAGGAGCGAGCCTGCTTCGTTCAGAGCCTAAAAATCATGTTCGTATTGCATCGATGTTAAATATCCTCGTCGAAGCTTCTGTAATTCTATAATTTAAAAGCGGATTCATCGAGCATGATATTTAAATTTAAAACAACCTTTATAAGTTTATTGTAGCAATTAATAGAATTATTATAGACAATTCGAAGGAGAATTCTCCAAAGAATTTTAAGAATTTTAGGTACAATGAACTTGTGTCTGTCCTATTTGCTGTAAGAATTATTACATTGTACCAGGAGAAGCTTTTGTTTCATACAGACGTGTATTAAGAACGCTTTTATTAGCTAATAAATGTTGAAATTATATAAATGGAAGTTTCGAAAATAACGAATGTCGAAAATAAAAGCATGCCAGCAAATAATTACTAGGCAATTATGGTGAAAAGCTTAGAAGATTTAATTTCAAATTATATTAAAAGAATCTAAGAAGATTGTATTCTCACATATATATATTGTTATTATTATTAAAGAAAACACTTTTTTAAATAAATTTCTGTTCCTCAGAGTTCCGTTTCTCTGAGATACAATATTTATTTCGACCATGCAAAGACGGTGTGCTCCGACGAGATGCAGCATTCAGCAGAAAGGTGAGGGGTCGGGTTGAGATATACGAAATTAACCACAATGGCGCATCTCCGGCCGGCGCGCTTAATAAATACGCAGCCGAGATGAAAATGCGTTTTGAAAACTTCCGCGTCGCTTTGAATGCGGCGTACGTGGCCGGCGTGGCCGGCGTGTCCGACGGAACCGGGAACCGGACGCGGTAAACGACACTTTTAGTTATTCCGTGAAACACGGCGAAGGTGTCTGTTTTATCTTGATGCCACGCCGGCGTCTTCGCCCGGCCCGGGGGCTCCATCTCGTAAAATGTTCGAATGTAAAGCTTGGCGGGAGCATTAATCCCGATAAAAGGTCCCGCGATCCGAGAACATAAACCGCAACGTCTTCGCGGTAATAAGATTCTCGCCTCCGACATTATCCTGTTACCGGGGGTCTGCGGATACCGGTCGTAATGAAATAATGTAATGAAGGATTATGAATATTATAGCCGACTTATTAGATAAGTAAAGTTCCCGACCGCCAGCTATTTTTTACAGAACTTCCCGCGCACGGACGTTCGACGCTTTGTCGAAACTTCCGGCGTCCGTGAACGCCGGGACCCGACGAACTATATCCACGAATTGAATAAATATCCGTCGAACGTGTGGGAGAAAATTGTTAGACGTATTTTATATTGTTGTCACTTTTCAATAGCGTGTTACTGTCGATTTCGAATGACATGGTGACAGAATATTTATTTTATTATTGTCTAAGTTGATTGTAAAGAATGAAAATATTTTTCCTCTTCCGTATAATTTTAATAACTAGTCCGCAAATTTGTATGCGAACTAATATTAACATCTGTCACAATAATAATCTCAAAAATCTCATAAAATTGAAGTAATAAGTTTAATTGAAATTTCAATTTTAAATAGTACGACACTAACACAAAATTTTAATGTACACCTTTAAATGCCAAATAAAGTCACTGTACTTAACACTAAGTATTTTAACAATTACATTTTTCCTAATATTGGACCTCGACATAACCTTAATATAATAATATAGACACAAGGTAAAGACAATTAAGTCCCAGCGCATGACACCTGCCGAATATGCTATTCTCTTGTTGCAACAATAAAACTCCGGGGTGGCCGCCATTCCTCGGCGCGAGAGGAGAACGATTGGAAACGGATATTCCTATAGATTGACGAAGTTAGTCGCAATTAAAACGTCCACGACGATCACGATAATCCGTTCGCAGGGATGTTTAATTGGACCGCTTTTTACTTCGGCTACATTTAACGTCTCTTATCGATGCAGCCTCCGCGCGATATCATCTCCTTCTCAATTACAGTTCCCCATTTTGCGCCGGCTACCGACTCAGAGCGAGAAGTTAATTCCCATTCAACGGGAGTTCGATAGAAAATGTCAGAAGTCGACGTGACGTCCGGTCGCTGAGGCAGAAGAACCAGTGGAAGAAGGAGAAAAGGAAGGAGAAAAGGGGGGAGGATGAGGAGGAGGAGAAGAAGAAGAAGAAGCTCGAATCGGATGCGTGCAGAGAGTTCTATTTAACTAGTGGTCCGGGTGGATTCCGTTTGGCAGTACTTTCGAGACTGCGGAGATAGCTTCCTCCACCGGGACGTGGTTATTATGTCAACTAATTATGTCGCCTGCCGGGGAAGATCAGCATAACTGCGCCCTTTTTGAAATAAAATCTGGTTAGACCAGGCCCCGTCGGTTAACGAAGACAATTATGATATTACTTATCAAATTTTGCTCCTTCTGAACACGCCTCTTCCTCCGTGTGTCTTAATGAAACACGCGACTATTTTAATCGATCGCTAAATTACTCGATTTGAAAATGAAGGAAGTAACGGGGTAAAAACATTTAATACATCTCATTCGATAATTGATCGTCCGCAAGAAGACATTCTTACGTTATCAGACTTGTTTATGTTTAAGAAACTGTTACGAGTTTATATCTCAGGTGAAGAAAGTTATTTAGGGGTAAAAGTGATAGAGTCAAGTGTCTGGATATTTAAGGAATACTATAGCGACCGTTCGTCCACAGTTACCAGCGGTGCAATTGTAATCGATCCGTTCGAGAGGTGACGATCGGCGAGCGATCTCCTTCTGGTCGTCGCCGAGGCGTTTCCCTCTCTTGCCTCGGCGTCACTCTTCGTGTATAGACATCTCGCGTGTACGCTCCGAATTAAAATAAATTCCGTGACGATAAATCGAGTGTGGTAGAAAGAATAATTATTCTTTCTATTCTTCTATTGCACCGCTGGTAACCGTGAACGAACGGTCGCTACACTATATACATATAATCTGGGTCGATACAGACTCCTGTTGTCCAAACAGTGGCACAGTTCTGATTTTTTCGAAACGAAACAATCCACGATTGATTTCACGAAAGAAAGATGGCGATTTTTCGAGGATAAATTTCGTTGGGATCGCGTACAGGGCGTGTGATAGCCAGTGGTTTGTTTACTCCCCGCGGCTTGGGCGTGCTCGAGGAGATTTATTTTATTCGTGTTTACCTTGGAAAAATCTCGGTTCGCTGTCCGCGGGAATTGCTCGGGATCGTTGTCGGGCGAAAACAGGAGCGAGACTCGCGGAATATTAAAAGCGCAAGCACGTGAAAGCTCGTACACCTTGAGGGCACGAGCTGAACGTTCCGAAAGTTTCTTAACAGCTTCGCCTCGTTAGAAGGAGATTGAAGTGCAGTTTTGAGGCCGTTGCAATGAAGTGAAAAACCGCCGAGTGCCCTTGTTACCGTGTGTTTACGTTTAACCGTTTCCCCAATTAAAATTCTGATCGTTCGCGTGTTCCCCGGGTCTCGTCGCGGACGCCGCCGCCTCGTTACAACACACCGAGTTAAAATTTCCACGTTCGCCCGTTTGTTACGCGGATAACGCCGCCACCTTTTCCACCACTCTTCTACGCACCTGGTAAATTACGTCGCCTTGTTAGCTTTAATCGACGACCCATCGGCCGACTCTAATCTCGCGAGTGCATTACGTTACTTAGATTGTGGATCTTCATGCTGTTTTAGCATGACCGAACTTGTAGAATACACTGGACTATTGAAAATTTATTCATTTATTTGTTATCGATTTGTGTTGAAGATTTGCGTCAAGAATCGATTTTTTAAAGAATCGGAAAACGCTTCGAACAAATCGAATAAAATAAAATCAGAAATCGCTTCGATAAAATCGATTGAAAAGAATGAAAAATAACTTGTAGAAAATCGATCCAGATTTGTCGATATTCTTATTTTTTGCCAAGAAGAAAACTATTCGTCGTAACGAGGGAAAAAGGAGAACGCAACGGCGCGAATCATCCCTAATTCCTTCTGTTCGAGGCGCGCCTCGCGGGATGTGACAGTTCGAGTGGCAAAGGGTTCGAGTGGAGGGGAGAAGATGGGATCGGCTGTTATGCACGGCACGTCTGAATGGTCGTTTCGAGGGGCACAATAAGTTTGAATAGTATCCTCTCCGGAACAAGCCGGAGAGCCTCGCCTCGCCTCGGAGACTATATCCTCCTCCCCCGGCAGCCAGCGAAAAGAAGTTGTCGTACACGCAGTCAAAGAGGGAGGAAGAGCTCCTATCCTGCACTCGCGGCGAGTACTCCGCTTGATTGTCGGACACGCATCCTCCGTTTGCTAGGATTAAGAGGAACGACACCGGGGACGGCGATGGACCATTATGTAACTCACTATGGGCATACCTGCGAAATTATTTCGGGGACGAGGGGCTGGCCTGAATGGGGCAACCGTCGCGCCGCGTCGCCGAGAAACCAGCGTCGTGTGCCGCCCGGATTCCTGAAACAATCGTTCCCGAGGACGACTCTATTCGTCCGTCACGCTTCCGTCCATAAAAGTCGTGCTCCCGGGGCTGTAAACGTAGTTTTCCGATGCTTGGCGGAACGCATCGAGACCTCGACACAAAGCTTTGCACGAATTCAGGGCGACGTTACGATCCCATGACTTCGTTTCCCTCGTAATACGACGTTTGTCAACCCCTCGCTCTTTTAATCAGTCTATCTCGCGACGGAGATTTTTTTACATAATAAAATAAAAGCTCTACTATGTAACGTATCATTTATAATATAATATCTAATATATGTATAAAAGTATAAATTTATATTGAAATTTATGTTTGTGTTTATTAGGTTTGTAAACGTGAATTTTCTTTTTCATTCGATCCATAACAGATTGACTTGCAACCCTTTTCAAGAAATCTGTTCTAATCGCCAATATGTTTTATATTTTTAATAACTAATAATTTTGAAGGCTTGTTGAATGTTCAGATTATTATTTATAACGATTAGATTGCGGATTTTTATGCAATATACATATCAAATTCTCCCCAATTGTCTTTAAACTTATACACAAAAGTAGATAATTTCGGAAAAGAAAATACGATTATTCAACCCCCTTTTTCATACTTGCTGATTATGAAGAACTATAAAAACGTGTCTCTTCGTCCCAAATTACTCACTTATGTGTTACAAGCTGTAGAATAATTGGGGAGAATTTATTGTAAACATTTTTCGTATCTAGTTACAAGCAACAGGAGCTACATCGGAATTTTTGTCGCTCTTTCACACGTTTAACGTAACGGAAGCAATATATCGACGTTTTTGGCGTTTCGAATTGCAACAGCTCATTCCCGTGACAAATGCGCAAGATCCGCGCGACATTTTTCAATTTCTTGACCGACCGTAGTGCTTCGCGAAGTATTAACTTGGCTAGCATAAATCCGGATCGCGTAAATTGCCACGTCGCGCGACGAATTCCGCGTGAATGGTGTTATCGTTTGCACAAACCGCGTAAAAAGAGTGCCGCGCGAACCAGCGAACGACTGAACGGGTCTAAATGGTAAAGCGAGGAGTTCAAGAGAGTGACGAACATTTACCGATTCGGTGAGATTCGGATTACGAAAGCGGGATATTCCATCGTGGCTGGCATAAAACGCGCGCCGTCCACGGTGACATTTATAACCGAGTTTTCAACAAGCCGCGAGACAGCGACGGCCGATCTGGGCGCACATTCACCGAGGGACGGAAGTCGGCGGATCCGTCGTTCTCGCCTTTTTATTTATTTTCGAGCAGCTCGCTCGGACATCAATGGCGATTGCTCGTCGCTCGTAACTTCTTTGCTCCGACGTCGGCCGTCGTGCACCGGTTGAACAACGCCGCGGCCATTTTAATCGGTTACTTTCGTCAGAGACGTTCCTCTCGACCGCTATTTCCATAGAATTCCGCGGAACGTTTTCCACTCCCATCGCGCCGGTCTTTGAGAGTTAAAGAGTCGTCGCACGCGGTCTCGGCGAGGGCTGTTAACCACTTACCCCGCCGTCTAAAGCCGGCCACCGTCTTTCGCGTCGTAATAATTACGGATAATTATGCATAATCCTACGTGCCCGGGCGAACATGCAAATCGCGCGATAATAAAACGACGGCCGGGCCGTTGCGGAACAGCCGCCGCCCCCGCGTGTGCGACCACGTAACCGTAATTGTGTAAACTCGCCGATAATGCTCCGAAGAAATAATAACGGAGGCGAAAGGGCTCGCGATAGGGAGGCCCGGGCCGCCACCCCGAGTGCAATTCCCCGGGAAGCGTAATTTTCTGTTTGCTTTATCGCTGCCGGAGAAACATAACAACTCGGGCAATTATCTTCGCTGAAATGAAGCACGTCGCAGGCCAACATTATTCCGGCACGGTGTATCTTGTCGTGATATTGTTCTCGCTGCTACTTTCGACGCTTTTAATTCCGATGCTTCGTAAACATGGCCGCTGACTCATTGTTCGAGACGCGACGACTCGCTGTTCGCGCGCGATTCTATCCCCTCTTAATTCTCTGTTCCGACGATTCCCTGGCAACAAGGGATGGCTCCACGGTACCGCGGTATTTATAAACGCGAACATATTATGGTGTTCGCGCCTCGATGCCCGCGTCGAATACCTCGAAACTTTTGTTTCATTCGAGGTTATTAAGATTGCGTTTTTCTTTTTAGAAAAGAATGAGGGTATCGAATTTAAAACAGTTGACAAATTTGGGGAATTTCAGCGTTATTATATTGTTCTTGATTTAGGAAAATTGTTGAAGAAAGAAATTTCTGCCTGACATAACCTGGCTGTTGGAAAGATTATTTGCACAAAGATCCGCGGGCTAATGAATTACTAACAAGAAAAAGAAGATTTACTTTTTATTCTTTACATATTATTATTTTTAAATTATTATTATTCTTTACTTATTATCATTCTTTGCTCATTATTATCTTTCGCTTATTACTTTCCTACGTCCATTTGAAACTCAAAGAAGATTGATCTCGTCTGTCATCGATGCTTGATCATTGTGCTCGATGCAGACACGCGATAAATATAAACATATCCACGATAAAGAAGTTGCGCAAGCGTGGAAGCGATAAAGATCGCAGTGCAAGGTGTTAATAATTTTTCGTACGACGAAATCCACGCCACTTATCCATTTCTCTATTGTTCGAAATCGCAGCCGCCCCATCTACAGATAAAATCCGCGGTGTGGTTATGCAATGCGAGAACTGTGAACATTATCTCGCGGACTAAATCTGCGCGGAGACTGGTTTAGAACGACACCCAACACCTGCTTTGTCCTATGATATTGTACACGACATATTTTGCATTAAAGTGAGCAAACAGGGGACGCCAACGCTAAGAGTTAATAGCGCAATGACGGCGCGTTATTAGACAGCGTAGTTCATGCACTTGCGACGAGAATGGAACGATAATATTTGGTAGAACATTCTGAAAATTAGTAGACTCATTCCTACACCTCCGCATTGTTGAAACAATAAAGGAAAGAACGTAGCTTCTAACTTCTCTTTCACGGGATCGGTTTTACTTTAACAATGTTCTGAAGTTTCTACGGTACAGCTTCATTACACGCTGTTCGACGTTAATGATTTTGTTATCTTTTAATAGAGCAGCTAGTGTACGAGGTCTTTTAGATTAACGGGTTCCAATTTCTTGCTCAAATAGCAATTTCCACGATCTAATTTATAGAAAATGGAAAGCTTTTCTTATTCCATTAATAATTGTATTATATTACAACGACTACGCTGGTCGACGATATTTTAAAGTATCTCGCACGAACGCAGCGTTTGTCTTTTAATTAAAAGAAGCGAAATAGAAGGACTTCTGAAATACGAACTGTCTCGTATGGGATTAATTAAGTTTTCTGTACTTTAAGAGATCGAATAATTTTTCTATGGTTTGAGAAATATTGTAAATGCACGGAATTCACGGGGAGCATGAAAATTCCCACTGTCGAGTTTCTTCTCGGACAAATGTACCGGGTAGGATATATTAGTTACGGAACTCCCCTTTCTTTCTCTCTCTCGCTCTCTCGCCCTCTCTCTCTCTCTCTTGCTGCAATTTGAATCCTGTCATCGTAGAGCTGCAGCAGGATAACGTCGAAGTAACTTAGTTGGATTAAGTCATCGTCCTGCTAAAAACTTGTAATAATAACCTGTCACGAAGCCCGTCACTCGCGATTCGTCTTCGTCTCTGACACAGGGGAATGTACTACCGGCACGAGAGACAGTTGAGGAAGTTGCATCCTGCGATCGATTTTTTAACCTGTCCCCGCGAGTCGCATCAGCTGCACGCTACACTTCTTCTAATAGCGGCTAATTAAGGCGCGCTCAGTTTCTAAGTGATAATTCCGGAAACATGTCGCGATAACTGCTTTAATTGACGTTATCGCTGTCGTGTCGGAGAACTGGAACGATGAGATGATTGGATGAAAATATGCATTTGATTGTGACGTTCGACCTCGTTGCGGCTTTCATTTTGCAATTCCAAAGTAACGATGACTTTGGGTCAGTTATCTTCATCGAACTTCGATCGGAATTTGTTTAAGCGAAAAAGTGACTTCGTCTCCTGTTTCACGCGGTGCAAATAATGTTCGCCGAATCCTGCGCTTAATAAATATTAATTTTTACAGCAGCAACTATGTAAGTTTCGTGAAAATTCGTTTCGACGTAAAGCGACTTTCACGGCGTCGCCCGACGTAAATAATTTCTGCTAATCTAAGTCCAGACTTAATAAAAATTAATTATCTCATAAAAATCGATCGCGGCGAACGCGCGAATTTATTGCACACCTCTTCATCCGGCATAAATAATTTTCGCCAACCTAATCCCGCATTTGATAGAAATTAATTACCGCGGAACACTTTTACGAATTCGATCCCGGTGCGCGGCACGTATCTCGATGAAACGTTAATTCGATTAATTCCCGCGAACGTTTCCCGCACAGAGAATTTTTATCAGCGGAATCCCGCGCGCGATCCCGTTCGAATAAGAAATTAATTATCGGCCCCCAGCTGGCTGTGCAAACCGGCGCGAAATATTCCGCGGAACCGCGCCGTCCTTCGCGAACGAGAACGCGCCGAGGAATTGGTATCGACGTTGTCGCGTCAAAGATCTCCCGATTTCGCCGGGAAAATAGTTTTCCCCGTGCCGCTATCTCGCGGAGCAGACATTTTAAAGCTCGATCTTCCCAGATTTCCCGATGAATTTCGGCTTCCCGAAACTGATTCTCCGGAAGCATCGGGCGCGCGCCGAGGCTTTTTATTCATGGTCCGAGCTGTTTTCAATATCAGAACGGAATATCGAGCGTCCGGCGAGAAAATATCGCGAACGATTTCCCGCGGATCGATAAAGCGGGGAGCCGGGAAAGTCGTTCGATCAAGCGCGGCGGCGTGGCCGGGGATCCAAGAGGACGCGACGGATCCGCGGCGAAAAGTATAATATTCATCAGGCTGATGAACGCGCGGCCGTCTCGCAGTGGAATTAAAAATGCAGCTCGTTTCTCGCGGTGTCTGCGACTCGGGCGAGAAGCTCAAGTTCTCTCTCGACAAAAGGATAAAAGGCGGAGAAAGCGGGGGAGGGTTGAAGAAAGCACGGCGAACGATGAAGCGGGAAGAGAAAATGAAGGGGGGGGGGGGGGGGGGGGAACGAGAGGAGACTAGTAGTAAATAATAGGGGATGTCAGGTAGCTTGGAAACGACGTTATTTTTCTGGTGGCCGCACGTGCACGGTGAAACGGGGACGGTGCCGCGACAAAAGAAATTCATCACGCGATATATTTCCAATGCGACGTTAATGTCGTCGTGTACGGAATAATAGAAATCGCGGCGGACCTAGCGCCCAGCGCCGCTGTCTCGATTTATAGTTTCCATTTGCCTTTGTGGAACGGCGAATTGCAATATTAATTGGCGCGGCCCACCGTTTTCGATACGGGCGACCCAGGTGTCTTTGATACGACGCGAACGGCGCCGGCGAGTGTATTTGTGGTATCATAAGCAGATATGTGCAGAGCGATGGGATTCGTTCGCTGGATGACACTCGGAGAGGAAACGGCGCCCCCTCTTCTCCACAGAGACGCGACGCGATGTTTCAGCTTTGTTGAACATTTTCAAATGGACCGTATAAATTTCCCTCCTTTCTACTCCGATCTACTTTACTATTTCCCGCGTTCAGAGTCCACGGTATCGCCGTGGATCTTTATGCAAATTCCCGTTTTCGAGGACTATTTTATCGAAGCCTGGGAAAATTGCCTTTGTTTAACAGTCTCCTGTAGGCAAACTCTGTTAATATAATTTATTAACGCTGCCTTCGATTCGATTTTCATTGCGCTCGTCCGAATGAGAAATCAGGGGTGTGATTTTAGGTAATTTGTTTTTCAAATTAATTATAATATATATTTGGTAAAAAATCTTGGAAAGTAAAGATTCTTTCAATACACGATTTTGTATAAAATGTTTTTTTAAAAATAATACTCTTAGACCAATTATGTATTTGATAAGAAATCACGGAAATGAAAGGTTAATTCAACTCACGATTCCATGTCAAATATATTACAGGAATAATTCTATAGGAATTATTCTACAGGAATAATGCTACATTTGATTTGATTCATCTAAAGTTAATTTGACGTATATGTACCCGCGGTTTAGTTATAATAAAATGAAATATACTCCTCAAAGTTCGAAAAGGAATTCTATTAAATAACCGCACATGTTAATCAAGAATACAGGATGGAAATCCATCACAGTAATTTCATCAAAATAATAGCACCTCTTAATAATTAATAATTTTCCTAACACGGCGAGACAATTACATCTTCGTTTACTTCATTTACAGATTTTGCTAACGGAAGACTCAAATTCTGCTTCGATTTCGTATAAATCATTTATTTATATAACTGTTTCCGACCAATTTATTAGGTCAACCGTGAAATCTTCTGACACCTTGCTATAGCAATAATCGAAATAAATCGGGGCACACGGTATCCAAAAATTTCCCACCGCTGGCAAGAAACAACGAGGAGGAGGGAACCAGGTCAATCACTGATCGAAATCGTCTGGCGCGAGCCGCGGAAAAAACGCTGCCGTTGATTTTCGGAAATCGAGGAACAAATCGTCGAGTTTCAACGACCGGAACATGTCCTTGATCAACGGGAATATTTATGGCCGTTGTAAATATTTACATTTCCATCCGGCCGCCGCGCAGACCGGAACAATATTCGTTAATTGCAACGCCAACATTGCAGAATAATTTCTGTCATGCCGGTCGGCTAATCCGCGGCGAACGGAACACGTCGGCGCCGATGTTTTTTATATCGAATTGGAAAACGTTTGTTTGCTCGATTACCAACGGAACCTGTTGTGTTCCGCTTGCGCCGCGCTTTTTTTTTCCTTCGGCACGTAGGAAACGGGCACGAGTCCTCCGCTTCCTCTTCTATCCCGTCTGTGCGTCGCTACTTAAGAATCATGAATTTTTACACGGACCGCGATAAGCACGGACGTGAACGCGCCCGTTCACTTTGCCCGGGGAAACTTTAATAAGGCAGTCACGGAATTCATGGAAATTTGCTCGACAGACGGAGCCGAGTCCTCCTTCGAGATAATGCACGTCTCACACGAATTTCGATAATGAAGAACATCGGCCGGGGTCCTGTAAACAGCGCGACGTCATCCTATCAACTCTTTGCCGATACGAAATTCGAGCACGGCGGATGAAATTTTCTGGAGCATCTAAAAGTTAACCCATCGTGCTCGGAGCTGCTTTAACTGAAAATCGAAAATAATTTTCCTGGCTCGTAATATTTCCATGTTTTAAATCTAAGCTTTGTTGGTATAAAAATGATCTTGGAACGTGAAAGAACAATTCTAGTGATGTCTCAGAGTCGTCACTCGAGTGCAAAGGGTTAATATAAAATCTTGTGCAAATATTCCCTGCACACAGGATACTTAAAATGCGTCGAAAATTAGCAGCGATATCTGGCGTCACTTCCGGAAACGAATGAATTAAATAAATAAAAACTGCGGATAAAAATCTACGTATCTCCGTAAATGTTTCAAGCTGTAATAAGCCATGAATTTTAGACCAGTTATGGGACTCCTGTCTATCGCACGTCGCGATATATAAACGGCGAGGCAACAGCGTTCCTTGCGTTTCATCGTAGAACCTGATAACGTTCGTGTCGGCGTGAACACGACAGTCTGTCGGCTCGTCCGGTCCCGGCAATCAATCGGCGACCTACGCGAAAGATTAACCTGTCGCGATAAATAAACGCACAAACGAACGGCGACCGGATTGGTTTGGTAGCGCGGGCGATTCCGGTAGCGAAACGTTTCGCCCGGCGCGCGCCACGATTTCTCCCCTTTATGCACTCGGCGCTCCATTTACAGG
Source organism: Augochlora pura (assembly GCF_028453695.1). Classification (NCBI taxonomy): domain Eukaryota; kingdom Metazoa; phylum Arthropoda; class Insecta; order Hymenoptera; family Halictidae; genus Augochlora; species Augochlora pura. The sequence goes on from NC_135780.1 coordinate 604,184, forward strand.
GGTTTGATAGTGCACAGACTTTGGTGGCTGCCTTTCAATGCGGCCCCGGAGCCCCTTCGAATGGCCTGAAGTGTGCGGCGACGATTGAATGGCGCCCTTACCCCCCGGGATAAAATGAAAAGTAAAGAGATACTGGGAAAATTAATTTTGCTCGGCGAGCGTTTCGATGCGCGCGCTCTTGGAATTGAAAGGTTTCCAAGGAAAAGGGAACAATTTAGAAATTGAAAAAGGCTTCGACGCGGGCTACGGAGAGAGGAAGAGAGACAGAGGGAGAGCGAGAGAGAAGCGGCGCACGATCGGTAGTCGGGCGGAATGGCGAGCGTAGTAAATAAATTTGCGCGGGATCGCTGACTGTGGAAAAATTACTGGTAAACGAATGGCAATCGGAACGGTTTCCTTATCGTGAGGAAACGCTGCTGGGAATCTCTGGGAAGGGAGACGTTCCATTCCGTTCCCAGGATTGTCGCGGACGATTTCCAGGAAAACCGTACACGCCGATCCGAAGAGTTATTCGAGCGCTTTTCACGCAATTAACCCTTCCCTCGAGTATTTGTCGTGGATTTCTAATACCGGATTTATTACCTATACTATCCACTTTCTAAAAACAAATTGTTCGCAGCGAACGTATTCAATTTACTAAAATATTACACAGTTCCTCCAATTTTAAACAATTTTAAACATTTTTAAAAATCTGATTTTAAACAATTTTTCTAGGTAATTCCTCAATTTTTACGAATTTTCCTTTATTCTAGATTTTCTTCTGTAATTAACACAATACGGTAAATTTTTCTCAATTGTCTCTCAGTTTGTAAGCAAAAAAGGACATTTTAGGAAGAAAAGATACAACTATTCGAGCGTCGCAGTTCGATTTTAGATTGGTTGACAATCGGAGTTTATGAAAAGAAGCTACAAGCAGCTCTTCTTCCCAAAGTGTTCATTTATGTTTATAAGCTTAAAGACAATTCGAGAGAATTTACTATATCTGAGTTAACAAAATAGCTTGAGAATTCTAACGTATAGTTCGATATTTTTTACAAAGTCAAATGCTATCTACTATCTGCGACATTTCAAGGAAATTTGGCGAACTCTATTTTCTGTCTATCTGTATTTGTCACAGTCGCGCGTTTTTATTTTATACCGCATAAAACTATACAAACAACGTTTATTGAATGTGGCCCATAGTGGTATACGGGTGCTCATAAAATGAAGTGGTGAATTACTGATAAGACAGGAAATTGTTCGCGATCGGTAGACGTGGAACGCGTCAACAAGCTCGTCGTACCATATTCACAAAGTCTCGCGGTTAATTCTCTCTAAATTGCATGACGTCATTACCGCGGGCACTGTAAAGTATTCCTGGTCCATAGATTAGTCAACAGGGCGCTCTAAAAGCTACTATTAAGTCAGTGCGTAATTATCTTTGATCGGTGCAAGACCGAGTTTGCTAATGGATTGGTTGAGATCCTGACAAGTTCCCCGGAAACTTACCGATCAAGATGTATAATAGTTTGCGATAAACTACGGCGGGTATCATTCGAGGGAACTTCCATTCGGCAATCTAACTCGATATTCGAATTTTCTATCGAATTGTTAAACCGCCGCGCGAACGGCGTGCCAAATACATCGCGGAACATTTCGTAAAACTCCCGGAATCAGCGGAATAAGGCATCGATCGATCACAGGGACCGAAAAATAATTGAAACATTCGCGGCAATCGTTTTCTTCCGCTCGTATAAATCATGAACTTCTGTTCCCGTTCCGGGCGGCATTTAGATTTCGCAGCCGTGCCCGAGTTCCTCGAAATTCACTCGATTGACGGAATAACGAACAGGAACGGTACAATATTTATTCGTTGGTCGCTAATGGCTGCGTTTAGTCGAGAAAGGTTTATTCGGATGGGAATAAATTGTTATTCGTGCTTGAAACGATGCAAACAAATTGTTCGTCGGATTATTATGGTATTTTAAATAAGTGGAGTTGGGTATAATTTATAGGAATTGCAGAAAGTGGAATAAATATCTAATGTCTTTTGCAATTATTTAATGGAGCTTCGATGATTCCTTTAGCTGTGAATTTAGAAGTAGATTAACGTTGCGTAGAAACGTTATAATATGTTATTACAGTTGACGATTAATAGCTTAGAAATAAATGATTTTTATTCACGAAGACAAAAAACATTTTATTCGCGAATAAATCATTCACGAATAAGGACATGGTACCTTCTTTCTAAAAATATTATTCGAATAATTATTTAGACGATTTCAATCATTTTTGCAATAATTCTAGTAATTATTTGAATAATTCTAATAAGTACCTAAGTGATTCTAACAATTGTTTCAATAACTCTAATAAGCATCAGTATAATTCTAATAAATATCTGTATAATTCTAATAGTTATTTCAACGATTCTAATAATCGTTCGACCAATTATCCGGATAAAAAGTGACTCGGGCGATACGCAGCGTTGAACCGTGCCGTGTTACAGCGGGCGTTTCGGATTTGCATTGCAGGTCGGTGGCTTCCACTCGATTAAATTTCCGTTTTTAGTGGATAGTTCTCTCGTTACACTAAGCTTACGAATCTTGTGTCTTCGTCCCACCTCCTGCAAGATTAATATTTGGATTTTGGATCCCTTGTCTGCTTACGGTAAACTTCGGGATTTTATGTCTCCCGCCCCCGCTCTCCGCGTGGATCTCGGTTAGCCCCATGCCCGCTTCTTCCAGCGGTCCTATTAAATTTGAATTTCGAATCTTTCCCTCGGTTATATCAAACTTTCGTATTTGTCTAGTCCGTTCTACATTAAACTTCGCATTTCAGCCGCTTCTTGTACCGCATTAAGCTTTTAGGTTACGCAGCCTCGCCCTCGCCCTCGCCCTCGCCTCGCCTCCCGTTACCCGGCAAATTTATATTTAAAGCGCACACTTTCTTCGCTGCATTCCGCGCCCGTGTTCCTCGCTCACAATTTACCAAGATTAATTTTTGAACCTCCCCGGATCCGTTCTAATTACATTCTTCGACGGCGCGCTAATTGCTGCATCGCATACCAATTAACAGGGCCCTTTCACGGTCAGCCTTGTCACATAATATTGAACGTTCGTTAAAGGTGTTATCGTTCTACTGAGAAAAAGCCTTGCGACGACCGTTGATAGACCATATGTCGTAAATTAAGAATTGGAATTGAAGGTGTATGTTCGACGCAATTATTACTATGCCGGTCCTAAATCCGGTTTAAAAACGTGTATAAGAAGAGAAGTTTTATATATAAATTGATAATTTATATTTTCGCGTTCACTCATCGACACGTAAGATCTAGAGAAAAGTATTATATTTTTCCTTTGTTAAAATGTAGTAAATATTTTTCAATCGTTGTTACAGAAGTTGGGTAAAATACTCACTGAAGATTCAACTGAAAGAAATAAAGAATGGCTAAGAAACAGTTCACAAAAATTGCAAAATTTTGTGAAAAGACGATGTTATATGAAGTAAACTTTTTTGTTCGAACTATAACAAATATCATCGCATTATAATTGTTATAAAACGGCCCATAGAAATTGCAATTTTGCAGAAAGATTCGCAGTCTACTCGAGGGCCGATTCGCAAGAGTAATTGTTTGACGGTACGGACGTTTTTGATACCCGAGGGACTTTAAACACTGGGAAATCACATTTAGCAAGCGCCGGCAATAAATCGTCGTTCGCAGGTACAGTAAATACTTAATGCGACCTGTCTGGCAGATAAAATCCTTTGTTAGTCATCGTTCAGTTACGAGCCTTATCCAGCCCGTCCATTTGTTAATTTATCGTTGCCCGTTACTCTTCCCGGTCGCGACACTTACTTTTCCTCCGTCTTTTACGCCGCAGCTCCCTTTTTCTTACGATTCACTGCGACCCACTCTCTGCCCTCCCCGATACGTCTCGCCCGTGGCTCCCGCTCGAGCATGAACTTATCGAAGCGGTGGGAGTGTTCCTTGGGGGGGAACGATTTCGAACACCGACGGCCGCCCGTCCGGGCAATTAAGTGAAATAATGTCGCTTGACGCGGGCTAGGTATCATTGAAACGAAAGCAGCCCGCTATTTCTTTCGAGGGCGGTAACGCCACTGAAACGGAATCGTTGAGGAATTAAGTTTAAATCGATTGCTATGGCAACGTCGTCCCGGTCTTCAGCTTTATTTAGGGACCCTCGGTTGGTCCTCGGCGAAAATAATTCAGCCGAGGTACACGGATATTTGCGAGTGCCGTTTCGATTGTGTTACGTACGCTTCGCTTCGGATAGTCATTCATGTTCGATCAAATAGCAATTGAAGCTACGCATTGATTTTACAAATATTTAATAGATTGCGGAATTACGATTCACTAAATATGAACGTTTTCAAATTACTTTTACGAAATTATTTGTACGGAAGTCTGCATAGAATTCTCTATTGGCTCGTGTGAATTTTTCTGACATCCTACAAATTGTTCTTCCACGACGCGCAAGACATTTATATTAAATGTTTCAGACATGATTTTTAGGTACAGTAGAGTTGAGGATATCCTGAGATATTTTCAAAACGAGTGTTCGTCTAAGGGATCGTCTGCTGCATTCGGTTTATATAATATCGAAAGCTGGCACCACCGCGTCATCGACGTCCTTCAAAATCATCGCGTCTCGAAGCAATTACGTGCCTCGGAACGGCCGAATCGCAGCAAAAAGATCGCGGCAAAATAGTACCTCCTGTCGCTCTATTGTGTTGCCGAACGCGACGTGATAATTCTCCGTCGACAACGGATCGATCCTTTCGGCGGCGCAGTTGTAAAAACGCAACAGAAAATCGCCGGGAATCGTTTCATTTCCGTCCGAGGAATCAGTCAACGCCGGTCCGTCATGAAGCCAATAAAACACTCGGCTGTATCGCAGCCCGGCCAGCTGCCGGGCTATCGATTTCTCGCGAACGCTCTCTGTATCGTTTATTACGGGATAAGGTAGTCCGAAGGTATTCGCAGCCGATAACTCAAACACCCCGGGTCCGCCGTTTCGCGGACATTTTGTTCGGGCCGATCCACGCGGAAACGGAAAGACCGATCGGCGAGCAAGAAGAAAACGGCGAAGAAATAGCGCGCGACGGCGCGCCGACGGGAAAATGCTGATTGAAAGTCGCGAGGAGCGACGACCGGAGACAAATAAAGGTTCTTCTCGCTAAACGCCGTTCATTTAACGTCCCCGTTCGCAATAAACGCGCGAACGAGCGGAGAACCGGTCGCTTTTTGCTCCCATTCTATATCTAAGCGATGCTCGTCCAAACAGAATTCTTATCGAATCGCGCGGACGCGACGCTAGGAACGGGGGGCAATTCGATGGGAGCAACAATTATCGGACGTAAGATTTACGGTCGGTGGTATGAATTTTAATTTCAGTTTGACGGAAATCTCGGAAATATTCTGGTTTACCGTATGCGTCGCTTTTCTTCCGGATTGTTGGATTCACGGTTATCGAACCTATAAAGGCGCTTTTACGGGGATTCTGTTCAATTAAGTTTCAGTGGCTGTGCAGGAGGAGTTGTTTAACCCTTTTATTGGAATTGTCGTATCGCGAGCGGCCTATGCAGTTAAGTTTATGACGGCCCTCGGGTAGATTTTTTATAACACCGCGTCGAAACTTTCGGCCCTCGACAACCGCTACCAGATTTGGCCATGAGCAGGGGTACGGCCAGCGACAGCGACGCTAAAGACAATGAAACTTGGGAATTCTCAGATTTTTGCTGTCCCTTCTTCTTTGCCCATCGTTCTAGTATTCATTGGTTTTAATATTATTTAAGCAGCCAATGAAATACTGGCTTCACCCACACCATTTACGTAGGAAGGCGTAATCGGAGGATGAGAAGCGTACCTACTTCACTTCGCACTTTGCACTCGGTAACTTCTCATCTAGTCCGACAACCGACATTTTGTACATAGTTGTTATAGTTTGTGATAAGTTGTTCGTCTTTTTTATTATTAAACTTTGTTAAATACCGCACCCTTGTTCCATCGCAGTTCTTTCTAATACATCCTCAACATATTAATTTATCGCGAGGTAGGCGCGTTATTTAATCGTCACCAACTAAGGCCGAGGCTGTAACGCACCGCGCAACAATAATTTTACTTGAAAACTACGTATTGTGTAAAAATATAGAATGATACAAAATAAAAATGATAGAAAAGAGGTAGGGAGTAAGGAGTAGAAATCGCAGCTATGCAAGGTAGCGCGCCGCCATTTTGATTGCGCACAGACGTCGCCATATTGTTACGTAAATTCGTCAACTTTGGATACGTATTATTTTAGAACCATTTAGTTCCGCAATTTTAAACTTTCATTTTCGGTATGTTCTCGTTAATATTTACAGAAATATAGCAGGCAAAGTCGATAAATTTTGGTCCCCCAAACGAAACTTAATATTATAACATACACGACGACTAAATTTAACACAACAACCATTTATGGAATACATATATTTACAATGAGATTTAAAAAACAAATTGCGAGAATAAACAATGTAAAATATTAACTGCTGCTAAAAAAGTTTAGAGGCGCCATGTTCGACCATGAACAATATTCCATCGCAAATATATGCAACAAAAATTAATCTTTTACTGTTTTCCATGTTTATCAATAGACGAGGATTGCCTTGAGTTTTTCAACTATCGTCTTAAATTAACTAATGCCATACATTTTTTACCACTGCTTCGATATTTACCGGTCATTGCGAAGCGTCGAAAGCAGTGTTTAATTATCTTCGACAGCATGGCGCGCGGACTATAATTATTTCGGTCGATTTTTGGATGCTCGAAACGCAAATAATTGTTGGTTTAATTATGTTTTAGATGGACCCGCGCATAATTATTATTCCGGCACATAGGGCATCGGTCGGTACGCGTTCACAAGCGCCGGATTTTCGTTAATTATAAAACTGCGTAATGCACGGACATAATTTCAACGGGGCTTGATGTTTTGCTTTTACCTGGCTCCGACATCTGTCAACTTTCAATTACGAATTATTTATTCATTCTTATTTATAATCCTTATTTATTTTTGTTCATTATTCTTATTTATTTCTATTCACGATTCTTATTAATTCCTACTTATTCGTATTAATGAGTCTTATTCCTTTCTATTCATAATTCTTTTTCATTTTTATTCATAATTCTTATTCATTCTTATTAATAATTTCTAATCATTTATATTCATAATTCTTTTTCGTCATTTTTCTGACTTTTTATTCAACACTTTCGTATTTAAAAAAAAAAATATTTTAATAGGTATAATAATTAAGGTTTAAAGTCGACTATGATTAATACTTACGTGCTCTCCAGCGACACGGTACTATTTAAACAGATTAATTTCCAATGTTAAACAATTTAATCCGAATTGTCACGAGAGCGAAATGATTTTTAAAGCCGTTTAAGCTCGAACATTCTTCAGCGGCCATCTATTGCGAGTACGTAATTGTCACGGATCTTGGCCAGAGCATACATGCTCAGAGGATTGCCGCATATACAACAAACAGTGACGAAAACAGCCTGGCATATTCTCCTTGCTCAACGGGAATCCGCTGAGCATGATCTACAAGCAGCTGTTTCGCCGGAACTACGTACACACGTGTGTGTGTATGTGTAGCTTGCTGCAACGCGAAACCAACTAATTCAAATCCCTGCGAACGTATAGATTTAAATTTCCACGAACTTTCGACTCTGAAGAATGTTTCTATATATTTCACGTATTTAAATATGTAGATAAATATGTCGAAGAGAAACTATGAGTTACAGTGATATTGATACGGTACTCCTAAAAAAGGCTGACTAAGGTGTCATTCAGATTGCTTTATATTACGATCGCATTATAAATATTAAAATAAAATTGAAAAGTATTCGGGTTAATATTTATAACTAAATATTTAAGGGTAATTTATGGTTAAATATTTAAGGGTAATTTATGGTTAAATATTTAAGGGTAATTTCTATAACCGGGTATTTCAAGGGATAATATTTATAGCCAAATGTTTAAAGGATTGATATATCTATAACCAAGTATTTCAAGAGGTAATATTTATAGCCAAATACTTAAAAGGTTAATATGTCTACAACCAAGTATTTCAAGGGATAATATTTATAGGTAAATATTTATAGGGTCAATATATCTATAACCAAGTATTTCAAGGGCTAATATTTATAGCCAAATATTTAAAGGGTTAATATATCTACAATCAAGTGTTTCAAGGGTTAATATTGGGTTGTTCGGAAAGTAATGTCGTTTTTCCCAAGAAAAGACTTAATTTTTTCACAGCCAACTTCACGTTTAAACTGCATAATCATTATATAATTCGACAACTGATGTAGTAAGTCTTGTTTGCTAAAAATTTTGTTTGATTCTTTACAATAGTTTTTGTTTAGTAATCTATTGTGTTTCATTTCCACCAAGAAAAAAACGAAACGACTTTCCGAACGACCTAATATATATAAGCAAATGTTTAAGAGGTTATTATATAACTAAATATTTACAAGAAAATATTTAAAGGGTTGAAACATACAAATTTGCATGACTAAACTATCGAACGCATCAAACTGATGATATGATGTGAAAAACGGGTAAATTCGGTGGAAGATCATCGATTGTGGAGGGACAAGGCCGGTCGGACGTTGATAACCGATTACGGAAACACCGTGGCGACCTAATAACGCCTATTTTCCGGCGAATTACGCAACAAAACGTAATTAGATATTTCTAGCGATCCCGATTCGGGGATCGCAGCTAAGGGAGACCATTAATAACGTACATCCGGCCGGGGGATAATCTCCGAGCGGAATTGGAGGATTGCAAGAGGGATGAAACGCGCCGACTAGTCACCCTTCAGAGATTGAACATACGCCGGTGTTAGGTGGCCTACCCCATTACAGACAAATGGCTGTTCACGCGACTCCAGATCCAGATCCGAACAGATTTCGTAAATACGTACGCGGGGCGCGCCGATCGAGTTGCGGAAATGGGTTCTTCGAGATCTCTCGGTGTTTGCTGTCAATGATCGTCCAGGGCTGTCGTAATCATAGCTCAACTGCTGGAATTGCTTCGGGAGATTGGAGTTGGCGGTTTCGTATAACTGGCCTGCGGATTTTATGCGATTTCAAACACGGCTGCATCAGTCTCAATCTGTCGAATCTATTAAAGGCAGACGATCTATTTTGCTTCTGTTCGATGCACTACCTATTTTCCGATTTCGAAACACCGCTCTTATTATTCCCGATATATTGAATCTGCTAAGGATGAATATTTATTGTTCTACTTGAAAATTCTTATTACGCGTTAATTATTCCGCCGTTCGTGACGTAGGATATTATTCTTAATCCGTGGAATCTGTTAAAGGAGGAAATCTGTTGTATTTTCATTTTGCAGCTTTTCAGAAACTCGAATAATTTTAATATACATTTCATCGTTTATAATTTTAATGTATAACTTTAATTATAAATTCTATAATTTATTACTTTATTATATAATTTTAACATAGACGTTATAATTTATATTTGCAACGTACAATTTCTATTAAATGTAGCATTAATAAATACAGATTTTATGATTTACAATTTCAAAAAGAAATACCTGGTAGAAAGGAAACATTACCCCGAATTCATTATTATCAACCATTATTATTCAATGCTTATTACATACGTATAAATTTAATTTGCCATAATCATTATAAAATTTATAACGCGAGGTCATATAATACGAACACAAAATACAGTCGCCAAAATAATTCAGAAATTAGATACTCCCTTTATCATGATATTATTATGCTTAATAAATCTAAAAATGGATCGGTGCGAAATGAGAAGTTATACACCGTTCAATAATAATATTTTTCTAATGAAATCTACGAGACACGTAGGTCTCGCTGGTTTAATTATTGCGTCATCGTTAGGCTGTTTGGTATGTATTATTCGATTCCCGCGCTCCACTATTACTTGCGCAGTATTGAACCACAGTTCTGCACTGTCTTTGAGAAGTTTAGTACCCTGTATGTATGTATTAGTTGCATTTACATGCGTACAGCATTATCTCGACGTTATACTGTATAGTCCGTGCCATATGGCGCGTTATTAGTACAAGATATGCTTACCGCTATCTCGTCTGATTTGCATAGTTAAGATTATCCCGTTTGTTCCTTATTGCGCGTCCCGTCGCCAACGGACTCTTCGAAATTCGCGATCAATTCGACGCCTTCTCTACGAGCATTGCAAATTTTTCATTTAACACACGATTCGATATAAATATTAAATATATCTCTTTTTTCCGGATCAATTCGTTTGACGTTAATTCTTTTATATTAAAATTATAGTGAAAGTTCTGCTTTATTCCTGTCTTTTGGAAAATAATTTTATAACCCTTAAGCATTCTTTTTGTAAATTATATCTATAAGAAAATTGAACATTTTCTTCGCGTCGAGAAGATAGATTCGATAGAATTATTCGAGCATATAAATGTCTGCGGAGAATAGACGATTGATAATCGTTAATTGTTAGCCGACGCGGTATTACAGGTTTGTCTAATGCGATGCGTTCTACGCTATTAACCCGCGTCACTCCCGTTCCATTTCCTAAACTGCCATACATGCCAAATGTCTCCGTTTCATTTGCCTTCGGGACACGGTATTATGATAGCTATAATCGTAATAATATTGATTCTGGCACCGTAAACAGGTTCAGTTTATCGATCGCAGCGTCTTGAATATGCATCAATAAATTATACAAACGCAGTCGCATTACACACTATTGAAACCGAGTTCTATCCGTCAATCCATCAATGAATAATACGACGAAGAAGAAAGTGATTGGTTAATAATTCGTGGATTGATTGGAAATCGATCAATTCGCGTCGTTTAGAGACATTAACAGTCCTCGCATAGTTCTAGCACGAGCAGAGCAGTATATAACTGGAGCACGTTAGTGTGTATAATCTAGAAATTCGTAGAAGTGTATACTATGTTCATATTCTATGTTAAATACCGTATATTATTGGACAGTTTATTTAATTTAAATATAGTTTAAAATGAAATGTAAATTAGATGTGTTTAGAAATATACAGTACTTTTACTTGAAGTGAAATAAAGTAAATAAAAATTAGTTGAAATAAAATTTATAAATACAATAAAAAATATATAAGATAAAAATACAAGTATGTAATATAAAACTAAAAATGAATAATATGTCAAATAAAAATATACAAATGAATGACAAATTATGCGTAATGTGTGAGTAAATGGAACTCAACCTATCAAAGAAATTTTCATTATCTTGTATAACGAATGACAAAATTGATCTTTTTGGTATTTTGATCATTAACATAAAGTTTATGGAAGCCGTGAATTATTTATTTAATATATGCGTCACTTGCGACAAGTACTGCAACAACACCAGTTAAAAATCAAACTATATGCCTTATTATTCCTTTTTTTAAACCAGTAAATCTAGTGCCAAATGAAATGAGAAATGAAATGAGAGATCTAATTGTAACCTCCTATTAACCCCGTCTATAAATAAATGAACGAAATGAATTAGCTTGCAGAGGACGCGGCGAGGTTCCGTCGGGTGCCGCATGAAACATCGTTCACGCCCGACGATCCCGAACGCTTAAAGAAACGGTGCAATAAATCCGCAAAAAATTTCGGTCGCGTGTGCGCTATCGCCAATCGGATCGAGCAAACGCTTCCGGCGGCAATTACGATCGGAAGATCGGCCGGATTGAGAGTCGTTCCGCGCGCCGAATGCCAAAGGATTCAGCGCACGGTCGTCCTTCCGGCAAACTTTTCTCGGTCTCGGAACTTCCCTGGCGGTTTCCACGGATACAGCTTTATTAGCGGGAAACAAATATCGGGAACGTGACAGCTTGACGCGAGAGAATCTCTCTTAGTTTATTACGGGCCCGGCTAAATATCGTCTGTTCGCGTGCGCACGCCTGCGTCGAGCCGCGGTCGGATGCGTTTGCCGGCGAGCCGGCGTGACGCCGGATGGTTGCGTTTGTTGTAAGCTGAATTCGTTAGAAAGTCATCCGGAATTTGTCAGAGGCGGTATGAATGCGCGAGAAGTGGCGCGTGGGTTCGTAGAAAATGGTATGCGTTCGCGGGGAAATTATCGAAATTTATTAGGGGAACGCGAGTGCTTTAACGAAGTCGCGAGGATTCGACAGTGACAAGCATTCACTGGAAGTCTGTAGAATTAGTTTGAAATTATACGAAATCGTCAGGAAGTCGCAAGATATTATAATTGATTCAAAGTTGGAAAAATTCGGCAAGAAAGACAAGATTTTATTGGATGTAGCAAGAAATCCTGAGAAGTCAGAGGAATTCAGAATAAGTCAAAAGAATTCATCAGCATTCAGAATAATTCAAAATGATTCATCAGAATTCAAAATAAATCCGAATAATTTATCAGGATCTAAAAATAATTCAAAATGAGTGATTCATCAAAATCTAAAATAATTCAGAATAATTCATTAGACACCAAAATAATTTATCAAAATTCAGAATAATTTATCAGAATTCAGGGTAATTGAAAATAATTCATCAGGATCCAAAATAATTCAAAATAATTCATCATCTAAATTCATCAGAATTTATTAGAATTCAGAATAATTCCTAAGGATTCGTCAGAATTCAAAATAATTCAGAATAATTCATCAGAATACATCAGAATTCAAAACAATTCAGAATAATTCACCAGAATGCAGAGAAACGAATTCAAAGTAGCAAGAATTCGTCAATTATCGCAAGAATTCATAAAAGAATCGCACCACTTCTTAAAAAATTAAAGATTCACTGCATACACCGTACGACAGCAATACGAATAGATTAACATTAACCCTATCAAGAACTTAGAATCCAAAAAAGATCGTCGAACAAAGGACGTTCTTTTTATGGCAAAATCAGCTAGCATTTATTCTAATGAAAAATGTACGAGCATTGCCGTTTACACATGTCAAATGAATCCGTTAGTTCGGACATGTTTCCCGGCAAACGCGACCACTATGACCGCAGCCTTATCCGGCCTCCTAGGTAGCCGGAGCCCTGCTAATACACTTAATAAACTCATGGCAGCGGAATGATACGTTGCATCAGCCAATAATATATCTGCCAACGCGGCCGTACATTATTCCAGACCGTATTCTTGGCGGATTGTGAATTATTGGCGGCTAGGAGGACGCACGGTCACCTGGAGCCAGCAGCGAGCGTGATTTAGAGTGGCACTCCAGCGGTGTACTTAGGCGATTATCTTGTACCGTCTGACGAAACCGCTCAGTCAAGTCGTAAGAATTGGTCAAGTACCGTAATTTACGGCACGGTAAGAATTCTGCGCGATCTTACGTTTATAATCTGGGGCGTGGAGAATATTAAACCACAAAATCGTCGCTAGGTTGTCGCTGTATTGCCGCTAGATCGTGGCTAGAACAAACAACTAAATTACCAGGAAATGTATACGTCGATTGAAAATACAGCTACTTAATTCCTACGCCTATTAGCATATTGTAACTTTAATTTTCACTAAATTATATTTCAATTTTTCGATAGTCAAGAGAAGAAAAATTGCGAGCCAAGTTGCAAAAATTCGTACAAAAATATGTAAACTACGAGAACAGCTGCAAAACTAGCTTTCGCACTCGATATAATCAACCCGCGTCGTTTATACTCGAATCTGTCGTTATTTAAGAGCGCGAAAGCATGAAGAAGACGATTATCGGCCGAAACAAAATGCCCCGTGTACAGAGGATCAATTAGAATTAATGACCGTAGCGTTAGTGCCGAACGGAAGGCAATATTATCGATGGCATAATCGGCGTTATTTGAAATGAAATATTTTCTGCGTAAACGTTCGCAGCAACGAATTCATTAACGGGTGAAACGGTCCCGATAATAGCACACGCCGATCGACGTCGTCGTCGTCGGCGGCGGACATGAACGTTTTATCTCCTCTTTTTTTTCTGCTTTTTGTGCCGCCAAATATAGCGCGTTTAATGGTCGTCGGGCGTGTATTAATTCGTCCCGTTCGATCCGAGAACCGTTCGTTAACCGTGATTTTCGCTGTTTGAATAACTCCGTGGACGGGCATTAACGCGTTTCAAACAATCGTTTCCTATCGGGTGTGTTCGGGGCGGCTTCTGTTTATCGTGCGCGAAGACAGATGGAACATAAATACCGGACATCGTTGCGCTATTAATGCCAGATAGAGATATCGATAAAACAGATGGCCGCGATATGCACGCGAAATTCAAGTTTCCGATCGATGTAATTGCGAAAGCGATACGATCGGTTTCGCTTCTGTCTAATTTGTCAGTTTCTCCGAACGCTTTGTCTCTCGTTGTTGCCCCGGTCGGCGCACGATCGATCGCTTATCGTTTTATCAAGCGAGGAGTTTTTGTCTCTTGGCCCGATGTACATTATTTAGTTGTCGTTGCACCGTCTCACTTGATTTCGCGGGGAGTTGGATAGTTATTTAACGGATAGTCAAGTTAGTCTCTGAGAGCAGGGACGAATTTTTTTAAACTTGGACACTGACGAAATTAAAATTATTATTATTGGGTCCGGGTTGAGGAGATATGGGGATCCGAAACTTCCAGAAATTCAACTATTTATTATATACAACAGAATATTCTCGCAGGGTAGAAGCGTGGTCCTTGCTAACCGTCTCGTGTCTAACTGTCCCGATCGTCAGTCTCCTCGCTCGGGCCTCGCCTCGCTCAGCGACTGTCTATCGAGATTCCGCTCTTTCCTCGTTGGAGCTGTTTCCATAACAGCACATGGAATATGCCCCAACAATTATGTTCGAATTTTGGTGTTGCATTAGGTGTATAATTATACGATTGTATAAATGTGTAAAAGTGGAAGCGTAAAATTGAAAAAAAATGTTTTATATTATATATACGTATATACATAATATTACATTTATATGAATTATATTTAAAAATGTAGAAACGTAAAATTATAAAAATACAGAAACGTACAAAAGTGTAATTATATTACAGTATTTTGCTTTATAGAACATTTTATTAGAATATTTTCTTGTCATATAAAAACAAATAATTCTCTTCAAATCTATGCACGTTTTCATTCTAACACCGAGCTCATTTATTTGTTCATTTACTATTTTTTATAATTTTCTCAGGAAACTATAACTTCCGAAGGAAACGGAGGCAATCAACTCGAATTTCGATTTCGCTCACCGGCAGATATTTTTCGTTACCCCCGTAGATAAGTGACGTCACGCCGGGAGTTACTATTACGGGGATTACCTTTGAGAAATCCTCGTCGGAAGCTTATGTTTCTTTTGAAACGGCGTGTCGTGAGAGTGTCTAGTAAAAAATTCTGCTTCCCGATATATTGTCACGGTGTTCTGACGCATTCGTGCCGCGGAACCATTTTCCCATTTTGCTCTTCTCGAATTCCCAGAGCTTCAACGATGCCGCGAGCTCATCTTAACTCTTCTACGCGGAAATTTTGCTCCCCGTATTCTGCGCGCCTTTCGAGTTCTATTCCACTTTATCCTCTAACGATTGCTTTGAGGTTTTAGGCCGCTGGAAAGGAAGCACTCGCGAACGACGGGTCTTTTCTTCGAATCATCCTTGCATTGGTAATCTCGCGCATACCCTTTCGCATCGGGTGTCGCGGACGTTTTCCCTTCGCGCGAATTCTTACGTGTCCCTTTCCGACAAATGTTCATATTTTTAGCGCGGCTTTGCGTGCAACATTTGCCGAGTTTGTCGTGTTCAAATTATTCGAGTTATAGAAATGAAATAAATGTTTAGCTTCCACATCTTGAATCAGTGCAGAGAATGTTTATTTTGCATATAAATTCCCAGTTTATTAATAGTTTAATAATTTATATTTCTAAATGTCTAATAAAATTAATTATATTTTAATATATAATAATAATATTTATACATTTATTATTATGTAATATTTATATAGTTATATTAAGCGTTCTATTACAGCACAGTTCATTTATACATTTTGAGTGTCTAGCTCCTACATCATGAATCATTGCAGAGAATATTTATTTTGCATCCAAATTTGCAGTCTATTAATATTTTAATAATTTATATTTTAAAAATTTATATTTCTAAATATTAATAAAATGAATTACATTCTAATATTTTAATATATAATATTTATATAGATGCATTAAGCTTTCTACTACAACAAAGTTCATCTATACATTTTTGTCATAAAATCATCGAATCCGTAGTTTAACAAAAAACATAAGGAAACCGTTTCAAATTTCACGATCAAATCAAAAATTGATGCTTTAATTTGCATCAATTGGATTTCAAGAATCTATATAAATATATAATAGAAAGTTTGTCTTTTTATCGTACGGAAAATTGTGAGAATCGTGAAACGGCGGAAATTAAGAACGGAGTAGAATGAATAAAAATAAAGTGCTGTCTAGGCTCGTACGCCGCGGTATAATATTTCGCTGGTTTCGAACGACTCCGATACCTCGGCGTCCCCGATTTTGTTTTTCCTTTCCGTCGACCGAACGGTGAAGCTGAATCGTTGTCAGTCGTCATCGATCGGCGTTTCGCAGACGTCTATCATCGCGTCGTTTTTCGTGTATTGCATTTCGCGTTGACGTCATGTACAATTTTAGACCGTGGCACGCCCGTTCCTTCGTTCCTGTTTCCCGCTAAACTATTGGATTTGTTCGAACCGTCGCCGATAATGCACAGTTTCCGAGGATCTACACATTTCTAACCGAGCAGCTAGATATATAGATAGATATTATATACATATAATATGTATATATATATATAATATCTAATGTAATAATAATCTAATGTAATAATATCTATAATATAATATTAGATGTAATATATTAATATTATGTCTATAATATATAACATCTAATGTAATAATATTATAGATAATATTAGATGTAATATATTAATATTATGTCTATAATATATAACATCTAATGTAATAATATTATAGACATAATATTAATATATTACATCTAATATTATATTATGTCTATAATAATATATTCTGTCTGTTCTTGATATGAAAAAAAAAAATATATTTGTTATATATGGATTTAATAATGTTTATTGTACTGTATGGTTTCCGTTTTTACTTATGCCCACTCCCTTACAATGTATAAATATCAATATACAATTTGTAAATATTGTTTTAACTTTTTAACAGACATTCAATATTATAAACGAAATTATTTAATTTCTTTAAACTTCGAGACCTGTCTCACAGAGGAAATGAATATCAACCAAGCGAATAAATATCTTTAAATATCGATGCTGGCGTCGAGGTGTTGGTTTAAAAACTCGGCCACAAGTCTATCCTCAATAAAGCGACATTGATATCGTGATTTTCGACAGGAAGAAAAATGGCGCGCCGCAATCGCATCTAACATGCCGCAGCGGATCGGACGCGTTCCACAAGCGGTGCCCCGTCCATCTAGTCCCAACAATGGTTACACGGCAGAACAGAGAGTACATCGTCAAAGTGAAATCGTAACAGAGCGAACGACGCCGATCGGGCTATCGCAACGGGCGCGTTTTCCGTTGGCAGGCGACGGTAGAATTGAATCCCGGTAGGCGGACCGATTTTCCCCGGGAACAATTAAACTCGTTCGTAACAGGTTTATCAAATCGCCGTGTGTTTATCTTTTATAGCGCCATTGTAACGCGATATATTCGCGGCACGTACACGCGCGGCCTGCCGCCCCCTACCCCCCTACCCCGCGATAATACCCTCGCAGTCGTAAATAACTTAATCACAAGCGGGCCTTTTCAGCTCCGGACAAATATTTGCGATTTATATTCGCCGATTTATTATAGACAACCGTGACAGGGCCGCGCGCAGAATGGCTCCGCGATATTTCATCGCATTAAGACATCCGATCGTCGATTCGCAGCCGGAAAAAAGGGGGCGCAGATGCGCGGGAAATGTTTGCGAAATGTTTCGCGAAATGTTCGCGGAATGTTTGCGAAATGTTCGCGCGTCCGGGACGGTAAATGGCAGCGATCGGCGCCTCATGTTTTACCGATCGACATCGACGAGTGAATAACGCCTCGCTGGAGGGGTTTCGTATGCGCGGAGACCTTTCGCACCAACTAGACGCGCTTTGATTGATCTTGTTTTTTAATAAAATAATCAGGAGGAAATATGACTCGATAACGTCGTGTTTAAGGGCGATGTTTCTTAAGATCTGTTCATGGTTATTCGACGCTTTGTTGACGGCGTTTCGAACGCATACGACCTGCAGTGTTGAATTCGTTGACAAAGTGCTCAATTTATGGTAATTAATGAAAATTGATGGTTGTTTTATTAATTCTAGAATTACCACGTCAGTCGAAAGACTCGTTTTCTGATTTCTTCTTTTACAATTATTTAAATTATGAAAAATCTTTCTATGGGAATCTTTTTATTCGAGCATATAATACTATAGAAATCGTATGACGTTTTAATGGATGCAATCTCGTCGTTTATTTTTATTTTTAAATAACGATACTGGAAATAACGCTCAGAGATTGATTATATTATACAGCTATTTTCTACTTTCATTTCTAATATAATTTGAACGGTTAACAAAAATAGGACAGAATGGTCTGGAGAAGGTACCTTTAATTGATTATAAGAGTATAAATAATAAAATGGATTTCGGTGGAAGAATGACAAATATTGTAAGTTAAATCTATGTCAAAAAGTATTTATTATTACTCTGTAAATGAATTTGTGTTGAAGACTTCTCACTAAATGTTGCAATGTATCATAAATTGTATATTAAACCTCGAGCAGTCACCCCGCCACACAAAATTGTTATACGATGTTTTACAAAACTATTTACCAACTCTGTTTATTTCTAAAGAACTGTTAAAAATATAATTATCATATTGACTTAATTTCGTATAGATAAATTGCACAAATAAGTCGCGTAAAATGGAAATAAAAGGACATCCGAAACTATTTTACTATATTATAATATTATAATATTATACATTATTTTATATTACAAGCGTCACGCTAATCGGTATCAAATTTCATCGAATGAACAACAATACTGATAATAATAAAAAACAATATTTCTATATAAAAACGATGAAAAGTAAACAAATAGTTCTAGTGATTGCGAGTAGCTACCGTAAAGGGTTGAAACGGCTTCGATCGCAAAGGTCTGAGTAATTTCAGGACAGGGTGAACTCGGTCGAGGCGCGAGTATTATTTAAAAAAAGAATTTCGCTGCAGAGTTGCGGGAACTCGCAGGGAAATCGATACTTGGTTTGAAAGGATCAAAAGGGTTTCCATTGGCAACCGCGTGTGCACGGACGCGACCCTGCGATTCCCACTGTTCCCTGTCACTTTTATTTCGTGCATGTTTCATAATGCGACGGAAATATTGTTACGTGCCGCTGAAAGGCCGAGCCGGTAACGATGTTTTAGGTGCGCGCCAGAAAAATCTCGTGTCACACTTGAGATTATTCCGCCGGGCAGACGTTCTCTCCAATTACGAGGAAGCGACGGACGCCGACGCCGCATCGGAGATCGTCGAAGAAAAACTGCAACTTCGAGGCGGACACGAATTATCCGCTGCTTTCGAGGGAATTCGATTCCGCGCGACATGCAGAAACCGGCGACGAGGATACGCCGGGTTCTTTCGACGCGGGGAAACCTCAAAAAGTGCAAACATGCCGCGCGCGAGGCAGGCTTCTCGTCGGAAAATCATTTAGCGTATATTCTCGATTCCGCGTTGGTAGTTATCGGAAATTCTTACGTCACCGAACAATTATTTCGAAATTTTCCTTTTCAAATCTCTCTATAATCCCGAATTTTTAACTATTCTCCAGACGTCAGAGTCTTTTAATTGTAATTTGATTCGTTACTGTACCAGCGTGTGCATCGTGTTCGAAAACAGTTTATTTTTTCAATTAAAACAATAGACGTCAATGAATGATCAGACATCCAATTATAATTTTATTTCTCATTGTTGAAACACGTGCAATATATTCGCGACTAGTTTGTTTCTCCTACTACATCATTTTTCATTACAGGAAAGTATGGAGTATCTTCGACGGCAGTTTACTTCTTTAATTGGGTGCTCGGGGGTTCGATTTAGCTTAATAAATGTAACAATTAACTAAAATGGTCGCCGTTTGTTGTAAGTAAATTTTTGTATTTAATTTAGTTCTGTATATTTTATATATAAATGAAGATTATTCTTCAGTAAAAAGGCATCGATGTTCTCGAATGACAGTAATATTTTATTGAAAGAGCCAGATTATTGTAATATAAATATCTAAATTACAAAGAAGCTGTGTATACTTTTCATCGATTGAATGATTGAATTATTCGTATGCTTTTCCAATAATTAAATATGTAAGTTCGATGTCGTCAATGTCGCAGCAAGCTACTGCATAGTAAAACAAGTAGAAATGACTGATTATGGTCAGACACGAGTCTAAATATCGCATAGTTTCGATTTCTTAAAAATTATAATTAAAAACATCTTTTTCGCAGGTTCTATTGTCGATTTATGTATTTGACATTAGAATAGAATACGTTGTCATAGAAAATTGCCAAAGTGACTATTTTTTGGATCGCTGGAGCGCTGTTAACCTTTAACCCCTTGCAAAACTATTATCCTCGCAGCTATAATGATCAAATGTCTTTCGATTTTAATAATATAATTTCGAATTCAAAGAACAGAATAACATTCACACTTAATAGGTTATAATAATTATTATAGTATTATCATATTATTATTATATTGTATTGTATTGTATTGTATTGTATCGTATTGTATCGTATCGTATCGTATCGTATCGTATTGTATTGTTATTAACAAAGGATTAATTCGACCTAACCACTTAAACAGACTGCACACTAAAATCCAAGAATCCTAAAACTGCACCATAATTTCCCAAAAACCGGGTCCACCAAAAATCCAACATGTCGTCACACCTCGCGCTATCGACTCGCGTACTCGCCGTACGAAAATGTCAGTTCGCCTAACTCGATTTTAACGGCGAGCGCCGAGTCGTTCCGATTTTAATTTAGACGTTCGCGCGCCGCGGATTCCGTGAAACTTCAGCCCGTGGAAATTTCGCGACATCGCGCGCCGGGACGAGCCGGATTAGGCGAATCGCGCGTGCAAACGCGCGTACACGCCGGTTAAGTTAGAGTAATTGCTTCCCGCGAACTTGCAAGAAATATACAGCGGAGCTCGGTGAACTTCCTGCTGCGAATGGGCCAAGATCTCTCGCTCTCTCTCTCTCTCTTTCTTTCTCTCTTGACGCGGAGTGATGCCCTTTATGCCCTTTATGTGGGAAATATTAACCCCTTCACGTACCAATTCCTTCACAGTCACCGCGATTAGGAATTTTTCAATTGGCGCAATTTCTTAAAAGGGACATAGCATTAATGTTTATACCGTGCCTGAATTTACTTGAATGCTTAAATATTAATAACAAGGAATTCGAATTTTATTCCAATTTTAACGAACAGAATAACATCCGTATTTAATTATTTGTTACCAGTAATTTCCATCACGAGACAGACTCGTCAAAGTACGGCAAGGGGTTAAAGGCGACACGTCGGCCTCGAAAAACGGCGCGTACCGCGTTCGCGCGTTGCTGTTCTCCGCCACGTCCGATTCCGTCCGGATATTCAGCTGCAAGCCGAGCCCGGAAACCTGAAACAGGCCGCCGCCGCCGCCGAGCAGCTCATTCGATTTCCTTAATTGTTTAAAATCCACGCGGCGGCCCCGAATCCACGGAAGAAAGCACCTGCTCCGGTTTCATGGAAATCTTATTGTCCTGCCTTTCGCCTGTAATACGATGGCCTCGCTGTTGTCCCCGCTCCGCTCGTAAATAAATCGCGAGCCGGAAATTGCGAGACTGATTTCGATCTGAAATCCGCGTTGCAGATGGCTACCGAATTCTTTCCCTTACTGCGGTCGTTTCAATATTTTTCATTATCTCTATTTATCCCTCGAACGATTTCTAGACGGTCCTTGTGACGCGAAGGGATTTATTTTGGAACGGAGGCTGACACTTGGGTGCGGAATTAATCCTTTGCTGTCGGAGCTAATTTTATTCGAAGCGAAAAATATAGTTTTCTATCCTGTTGCATTCTCATTTTATATGATTTATTATAGGAAAGTATAATACTCGTGGTATTAACTGTTTTTAAAGAACGAATAAGCCTAATGCTGTTAGAATCAATTGGAAGCAATTTTTCGCATTCTTCGTTTAATTTTAATATTATTTGTAATATTTATTAGAACAACATGCGAACTTGGTTACGTAACTGTGAATTGTTTAATTGAAAACGTAATCATTCTGAACGGACGGTCTGACATGCAAACATAGGCGAACTATGTTATTCGACTGGTCTTTTTACATGTTTCGAGATCACGTGTTCCGGGGAGAAACACAAGATGAAATAAAAATTTACAAATTATTCTACGTTTTTACGTCGTTCCGTGCACAGCGTATTTGAGTCGCCTGTATTTTTCTAGTTCCAATGCACCAGGCTCGGGAAAAAAATGGCAAACATCGTTTTTTTTTTCAAAAGTCACTGTTTGTGTAAACCACACATTGCATCTGACTATTATTTGTTCCTAGAACGGAAACCGAGCCACGACTGTTTTGAAGTATTCATAGTTTTACTTTCATTTATTTGCGACCCGGAACGCTTTGCCATTGGGCACGGTGAATTTTTACGTTCTTTCGTGACCTTTAAATTCATCAAATGAGTAACGATGCGCGTGTTAAGAAAACTTTACTTGACGCTTTTTTTATTTTCATTGATAAAACGGTTTACCAATTTTTATGCAATTTTAGTAAGCACGGGGATTTGTAAAATACGTTTGTTTTATTATTAATGAATATTACATTGGCAAGTCGTATGTTTCAGTGATAAATAATCTGATACGATTCCTGTATTTATTAAGAGAGTACGTGATAAGTATAGAGTGTACTTTCATGCATTTACGGAACTTGTGAATTTATATAATACTAAATAATACGTATATTATTAAGAATTTATTCAACAACTTTCTTATTTTATTTGTTGTTACAATATGTTATCACTGGCCGTGAATTTTTGTGCATTTATGTAATATAAAAAGACATATATTAGCAACGACTTCTTTAGTTTCCTTAGCAGGGTGCGTTATCATTGGACAATGGGCCTTTATGCATTTGTAGAATCTATAAATTTATGTAATACTAAAAGATGCATGCTTTTTATTTCCTTTATTAGAATTTAATATCACTAGCAGTGGACTGTTAAGCATCTATAACATCTATTAGGTTGGAAACTATGAAACGGGTGTTTTTGTTTAGTCTGTGTTCAGCAGAGGCGCCCGTTTCATAGTTTCCAACGTAACACAAATTTATATAATACGAAAAGGTACATATATTAGCAACAACTTATTTATAAATTTATGTAATACAAAAGATGCAAATATTATCAAAAACTTAATAAAAACCTCCTCAATTTTCACCAGTACACCACGTTATCACTAGATTCAACTATCACGCATCCTCATCTGCAAATATATTGTCAATAACTAAAACTACCCCGTCTCCATTTAAAAGAGACCTGAATCACCGAGTCGCCCATGCCGCCAACGTTCCCGAAAATCCCTGGAAAGATTGCGATCGCCGATAAGATCGACAGCCTAGCTCTGTTCCGAGCGCAAAGGTTCCGCGGATTTCGGGTCGGGTATCGTTAAAGAGTAATCGAAAACGACCCGCAAATGGCGTTCACCTGCCAACCACCTACCTCCCGATGTACAGCCTAAAGATGTTCCGCTATTTCCGGGATTCGCCAATATCTCTTAAGGAGGCGTCCTCCAGCCGCGCCGCGGGAAGTAGATCCCGCTTAAATATTCAGCAGCCCGGTAAGGGTATCGGCAAAGAGAGTATCGACAATAAAGTCCGCCTACACAGCCGCTTCATAAATAAAACCGACGGTACAAAGTGAAGCTATTCCGGCGCAAATGTGTCGTAAATCAGTTTCTCCCGGACCCCGGCCACCGGGTTCCTGTTAAATCCGGCCGAAACGCCCGGAATTCGTGCGTGACGCATCGATCGGCCGGGGGGGACCGGCCGCGAGAGGGTCGCGGAGGGGGACACCGGCCGGCCGAAAAACAACCGAAAAAGCCGGATTCTGGAGCAGAGGAGGGGAAAAATCAAGAAAAAAAAGAATGAATAGAAACGGACGTATTCATGGAAAAGGAAGCGCGGGGGGGGGGCAGCAATAATCTCCGCGCGGCACCGATTGTCGATTCCGTGCACGGCGCGCCGATCGAACGCCATTTCAAAGAGTAAATCCGATTCGGCGGCTGGCTGTCCGCAGCGGAGGAGGATCATAAATAAACGCTTGCTAAGGCCCGGATACCTCCGTGTCCGTTTGTCATCCGCGGAGGGGTCGTCCGTAGTCCTGACAAAGCGTTCGTCGCTGCTCTGTACCCTCGCCCCCCCCCCCCCCCCCCCCCCCCCACTGCCGCCCGTTCTAGGGCACCGTCACCGACACTTCGGACCGCCGCCCACCTTTTAAAAATGTCCGTCACGTAGGAGGACGCATCGCGAAACCGTATACATGTCTCTGCCGTGCCGGGGGCCGGGGGCCGGCCGCTGAAAAATCGACGGGTTACGCTCGTCGCCGGCATACAGTTCATTAATTCACGATTTCTCGCCGATTGTTCCTGACCAGCCGCGCCAACAATCCGCCGTTCCGCAACCCGGCCCCGTGAAATTCTGTCCGGCACGCCTAGTAGTCGCGTGAATTATTGCGCGTCACGTCTGCTCCCTGTCCCGGCTGAATTCGTCGAATACGCTCCAACGGGTCGGCCAAAGGCGACAACCACTTGGCTCCGCGGTGAACTTTAACCTGCCGTGACTTTCGCGGACTGTCTCGCCCTTTGTCCAGGTGGATCGTCGATTTGATCGTCGATCTATGATTAAGGTGTTTGAAATTGTCACTTGAGCGGTTTCGAACGCGCGTTTACATAAATTGATGACGCATCCGCGTTCTTATTCTCGTTTTTAAGGGTGCAGTCTTCTTTAAATTCTTCAAGGATGAATTTTCATAATATGGAATAATTTATCTAATTTCTTTTTTATTGGTCATACATTTCATTTCGTTCGAGCAGGTTTTGTTAACATTGCTGAGGGATTCTGTAGTGAATAGTTTATCAATCGATTATATTATTAGTTAATAATGTTAACATATTAAAGACGGGGGATCTTGACTCATTTTTCGTCCTAGAGCGGGCGTTATTTTGTGTAATCGTAAAAAATTTAGTCTTACAAAAGTTTATTTAAACTCTTAAAACTACAAGAAATATTAAAAAGGAACTAAAAACTAATAAATCGTATTACTACGACTCCCGCCTTTAAGCTACAGTCGAGATAAATCGTAGTACTACGACTCCCATCTTTAATGTGTTAAGAAAACTAAGCTCATTATTGAGTGACTCATTATTGTTTTCTGCCATGTCGATGTAAAATTTAATTGTAGTCTAGAATATTAGTCTTTATGTATAGTTAATTGCATACCATGTGGTCACTAATGGCATCGAAATTAACGCTGTCACGCTAAGGTAAATAAATTGATAACAATAATGACGATAATAGCAATTTGACTAGTATATACACGATAGGTATAAACCAGAGAGGAATCCTTCGAGAACTGATGATAATAATAATGATAATAATAATAGTCATAATAAAGGTAATAATAATAATAATTCATGACAAAACAATCTCGCGTAAAAGAAAGTAAAATAATTAATAGAAACATCTATGTTGAAAGTGAATCTGTAGCTCCGAACAACGATGTCTGACTAATTTCAAACGATACTACTGAAAACGTCGACTGCCTCTGTTGCTACCTAAACATATCTTACTTTCATATATTAATTAATCTTCTACATACTTTATCGGAACTATATCTGTCCCCTCGTACATTTCGTCAACTTCGCATGGAGATTTTGCATCAACAATTTCGTTTAAACATCTCTCATTAACATACCAACTGTGTACTTGAAAAATATTTAAAAAGCGAACAAACCATATATAAGCTTTTAGAACAGTTTAAATAATATTGAAAGAAAAATAGAAAAATCGAAGTAAAATAGATCAGATTACATAATTATAAGATTAAAATAGTTAAACATTAAAATATTCCAAGGTAACGTTTTATTCGGGAATTGAGAATTCAAAGCACCGTACACGCGAGTATTATTAAGCATAGTTTAGGCATCCGAGCTAAAACACCGAGAGAGCCTCATTGTCGAACAATACGCTAATTAACGTTTTCAGTTTGAACAAGCGTCTCGGCATTATAAATGGCGGACCGATGCGACGCGATGCCACGGCCCGAACGGCGCTGTTCACCGCGAAGCGGCTTTGCATTCTATTAAACGTCGAGTGACTTCTTGCCACCGAGAATTATTAATAAGTGGATTAAACGTCGTTGCGGGGTCGGCCGTTGCACGGCTCATTTCTTGCTTTTATACGGCGGGCGCGCGGGCGAAATCGTGTTTCGCGCAATTATGTTTATTGACCGCATTGTTCGCCAAGGCAGATAGTTTTATCGTGCCGCCGCCGCTGCCTTCCTCTCGTTCCGTTCTCGTTTCATTCTCGTTCCGTTCATTTCTCTTTTTACGATAGCGGCGTGCTCTCGCCGTGTTTCCGGGCAGCGCCGGTTATGGTTGGCCCCGCGATACACCCGCGCGGCCCAAAAACCGCTTCGAGAACAACAAACATGCTTACCGGCGGCAGCCGGAACCGCGAGATCTTCGTTAAACGCCGCCGCCTGATCCGGCCCGAGCGACACTAAATGTTTACCGTGCTCATGATCTGACTAAAAGGTGCCGGCCGCCATTATCCGGCTGCGTTCGGTAATGCGCCGCGGCCATTTTGTTTCGTGCACGGCGGCGAGGCGCGCCAATAAAACCGCAACGAAATCCTGAGAACGGTGGCTCGTCGAACATTCGGACACTTTATAGACCCGGTTACCGTGCCGTATTCTTTTCAGCACCAACTAATTGCCCGATCCGATGTAACTGTTCCATCTTCCGCCATGAATGGAGATAGAACGGCGGCTAATAAAACCGCTGCGAGACGCTTCAGAACGTAGTTCGTTGAACTTCATTGGTCCGGTAATCGTTGCTATTCTGTATTCCGTATGTATTCGTATCCGCTAAAAATTGCTACATTATTCGTCGAAATTATTTTATTATCATTAACGGCTAAGCTACCGCGAGCGACTATCGGCGGTTCGATGCGCGCACAAATTAACCCCAGCGGCTTTAGAGCTGCGGTATTTCATTACATAGCGAACGCGAGTGGTCTCTGTTGTTAATAATAAATTGTTTATCCTTAAAACATCGACGCTCGTTTCATTGATGCATGTCCGTATCAGGAAAACGATGGAACATCGTTTCGAAGCGTGTCTTAATTAACCTCGTACGGTTCAGAGCGCCTCATTTTTTCACCCGGTTCGCGGAAGTTTGAGCTAATTTTTAAACAAACATTATTAACGAACGTATAATATACGGTCCAATGTTTCGCACTCGGTGTGTGCCAAAAGTGGTGATAAATATTTTAAAGTATTCAACCCCATGCCGTACCATTTTCTTTACAACTACTATGATTAGAATCTTTTATAATTTCTTAGAAGAAAAAGAAATTTTATATTTATTGTGTGCTTGCATCTAGTCGAATGTTTAAATATTTATGACAAGAGAATAAAATTTTAATCATACTTAAAGGAAAGGATGAATATTCATAACTAAGAGCTTGTTAATAAAAATCGCCACCGCGAGTCTGACTCGTTAAAGTATGGCAAGGGGTTAATAAATGTTAGAAGCGTAAATGTTGCGCGGACAGATAAGCTCGGTATAGTACGCATAAAATGGAAAGAAACGATCACTATAAGTAGAAGTGTTCGGTAGAATTGTCTTGTTTTCGAGTGTTCAGATAACGTCGAGTGCAAAAGGTTAATGGCTTCGTGGCGATTCGACGCGATACCTTTCGAGCACCGATAACTTTGAAGCGACGCGATTTTTACGGTCGCTCGCACAAAGGAAAATTCGAGTAGCTCTAGCTGCTGCTATTCAGCCGGTACTAGAGTAAATGTTTACTGTATTTAGCGCGCTCGCCGTGATTTAAATATTTGTCGTTCACTTCCTGTCGCTGCCGGTGAGCCTCGATTGTACACACAGCGCTATAAAATACTACGGCCGGAGTATTGGATCTCCGATCGATTCATGAAAAGTTTCCGCCGAACGCCGCCCCACCATTGTCGGCATGAAACGGAAATCTCTATTGTTATTAGACTCTGGGTTTTTAAGCGAGATAGACGTTGTTTGCATTAGTTGCGAGCTACGTAGGCATTTCTTTCTTTCCATGATTGTTCTATTGAGTTGAAAATAATAATAATAATTTTTATTATTATGCTTTATTAACGGGCTAGCAAGACCCTTTTGTGTTTATTTCGTCATTATTTTATTTTGTCATTATTTCGGGCGGCGCGTCAATAAATTATAAATTAAAAATTTGAATAATATAAATTATAAATTAAAAATTTGAATAATATAAATTATAAATTAAAAATTTGAATAATATAAATTATAAAGAGTGTGCCATGAATTAATTACAGAGGGTGTGTTTTAATGGCTAGAGTTGCTGCCTTTGTAAATTGGCTCAATGAATTGCCAAAGAAGTCGATTTTTGGACTAAGTTTATTTGCTGTTCGTAATGCTCTCGTTATGCAATTCTGAGATCCTAAATTGGTTTTAAAGTAATCTACGTGAAATAATTCTTTTGACCGTATTGCTTTAGCGGGAACCTTTAGTTTCATTAGTTCTAGAATGGATGAACAATCGATTATTTGGGTAATAATTTTAAAAATGAAAAGAATGTCTGCCAAAGTTCTTCTTTGTTTGAGTGTACTCATGTTCATGGTATTAAGGATAGGTTCGTAATGGTGTGAATAGTAAGGTATGGGTGTTCCAATTTTAAATGAAGCGAATCTCAAGAATTTGTGCTGAATTGTTTCCAACTTATCGATATAACACTGTTGGTGAGGATTCCATATTTGTGAGCCATATTGAAGATGGGGGAGAACTAGCGACGAGTGAAGAATTTTTAGGGTGGTCAGATTTTTGAAGTCTGTAGAGTGTCTAATTAGGAATCCCAGAGATCTGGATGCTGAGTTTGTGAGATGGGAGAAGTGATCGGCGAAGGAAAGAATAATGATATTGGGTTATTATATTCTTTAAACACTTTTGTCTTTATTTTATCCGATTTTGTATTCTGTACTCGAGTTTGTATTTTGCGTTCGATTTGATAACTTTTACTTGGCTTTCTACTTTGTATTTCATTTTCTATTTTATATCTGATACTTTGTGTTTTACGCATTCAAAACTAAAGTGAATAAATCGAATACATAAACGTGCAGACATTTAACCAATTTAAGAACACTGTCATCATTTTAAATTTACCACAATTATTAAAAAGATTAACACAATTTCATCCAACTCGCGACACGACAATTAATACAGACAATCCTCTTCCACAGCATATAATACGTAAAAATATAACGAAACATCTTTCGTTACTGAACAAGATACTCCCCGTATCGTAAATCCGACGAAAGACGCGCGGCGATGAACAATGCAGTTCTCCGCGGAACTATTCAAAATGGCGTCGAACCGCAGGAGAGCACTTTTTGCAATTGATTTTCGTAGCAATCTACGAGGCCGTCCCGGCGAGATGAATGAAACCGGTTCCCGGTTGCAACAGATTCCCTAATAAAACAGATCGTCGAAGAGCCAGGTAAGAGAATTCGTGCTCGAACGGGTCCGCATTTATCTCGCTCGGTTCGGCCGGTGTAGCCAGCCACCGTAACCGGGTCATGTTTATGAACCGCTGATAAAATATTCGGGGTTAATTGGTAGAGAATTCGGGTCAGCCGGCGTGGCACGTGATCAAGTGACTAAATGCACTGAGAAAATCTTTCGGGCACTCGCCGCGTCTATCTATATCCTACGTGGCGTCTCTTTCCGGGGACATCCGGTTCGGCGAATCGCTGATTCCACGGTCTCCGCGTCGACAACTTCATTATTTCGGGCGGCGCGTCAATAAATAATATCCCAAGCCTTTCTAACTAGATCGCATAAAGCCCGTCGAAACTTTGACCGATAGTTTGAATTGGTTTCCGGAAGTTTCGCTTTATCGGGGTCGTTTCAAAGGGTAGACTGGTAGACGCGCGGGCGCGGCGGCCCGCACACCCACTCTGCCATAATCAATTTTGAATATGCTACGTGATTGTTATTGTTACAGGCTGTCTAGACCCGAATGCTGTTAAACTCCGATCGGTGTTTGCGATATTGTTTACGCCGGTATTCCGATCTAGGTGGCCGGAATGCGTCAACGATTATGCAGTGTTAATTTTCGGCACCTTGAATGTCGCCACTCGACACCATAGCTCTACACCATGTCCCTACACCATGTCTCTCTACCATGGCTCGATACATAACCTTGACATCATACTCTTTACGTTAAGGTGGCAATAGGTTCTCGATATTGACAAAAGATCGTCTCAAGTGACACGGTAATTTATATGGTCTTCCCTCACCGATTAACGGCGCATAGTTGACGCGGCAGCAACGGCGGTCACGGTCATCGTTTGGTAGTGGACCGACATTGTGCCGAAGGTCAATAGGAATTCATGAAATTCTCGCTCATAGTTACGGTCAAGGGAGATTCCAGCCCTCAATTATGCCCAAGATTGATGTTTATGGGAAGTTTGCGTGCCTAATTATGATCAAACTGGTAACACGGCCGAGATGAATTCGCTTTAATCATTCAGTCGCCGTATATTTGCTATTGATACAGGATTATTGTGCACTATTACCATCAGTATTAACATTTGTAATACCAGACTAGATTGTTATTTATCGTTAACCTCTTGTCGTACTATTTTCTTCATAATTACAAGGATAATCACGTTTTCTACTGTAATAATTGTTTAGTAGGTCGATGAAAAATACTTATTGCGTTTGTTTACATTTACTTAAATGGTTAAATAGGATTACAAGAGGACAGAATTTTATTTCGGCTTAAAAGAACGGAATAAAATTTACATTTAACATGATATTAATAGAAATCTCTATGACGAGCCAGACTCGTCAAAATACGGTAAGGGGTTAATGTTCTAATAAGATGCTTATCTAAATTATATTTTAATAAGACCATTATTCAAATATTCAAATAAGATTATTCAAATGTCGAATAGAGGTGTTCGATTTACCATGGCGTGTACCAGATAACAACGAACTATAAATATTTTATTAGTAAATGTTAACATCACTAATGACCAGTTAATGCTATCACGGTGAAATAAATAAATTTATAACGATAACAACAGTAATAATAATTTAGCACAGCATTTTCATGATGGGCATAAATCAGAGAGAAATCCTCCGAGAACTCGCGATATAAATAGTAATAATAATAATAATCACGATAAATATAATAATAATAATCCACAGCGAAACAATCTCACAGAAAACAAAGTAAAAATTCATGAATAAAATCGTCTCTGTTCAAAGTGAACATGTCTGACAAAATTCAGACTATACTACTTAAAACATCGATTCTCCCTGTTCCTACTTTAATATCCCTTAATTCCATGTATTAATTAACCCTATAAGTACTCTATTGGAACTATGTCTCTCTTCTCGTGCATTTTGTCAGCTTCGCGTGGCGATTTTGCATCAACAATTTCGTTTGAATACGCTTCCGCATCGTTCAACATTCATTCCGACAAAAACGCATCGCTCGCGTCCGGCGAAAACCTCGCATCAAAAAGCACCTCTAAATCGTCCAAATAATTGAACAGGTGGTAGCGATAGTAATGCTCTCTGTTATCCAAACTCGGTGTTCGCCGACGATAAACGAAATTCCGAAAAGCCCGGCCGGTCCGCGTCGTTCAAACGTCCCCGGACGAATGCTGCGGAGAAGCGGTGCTCTCGGCAATCCGCGGCCCGCTTATCATTAATTAATCACGAGAAAGTTAATGTACCGGGGCGTCGCGAGCATCGACGTTCCGGCCCGCGGTTTTTCTTTGACCGGCTGGCCGACATCGGCCAGAAACGAAGAGCTCCCCGTTAAGATCGCCGCGCGCGGCACGAAATTCCCGAATGCGACCCCTAGTTATACTCGATATTCCGAGCGCCGGTTAACGACGGTACGCGCCAGTATTTCATCCCCGCCGTAAAGTATGCGGAGCAGAATGTACGTACGCGAAGGAGTTATGCCAGACACGATCCGTATCGGGCATCATTAAAGCCGCCGGTATTTGAAGTTACATCGCGCGAATTAATTCCTAATTCGCGGATTAATACTGTCGCCCTGTGAACATAAAGTCGCGTAATTGGGCGCCGAAACGAGCTGCACAAGCGTGCAATGCCGCACTCTAATCGTTCGTCAATGAGCCGTTCTATACACAGTTGTCGTGCTTGTCCGTCGGTCGCGCCGCGGTACGCGAATCACACGATCCGCGCGAACCTCCTCCGCGGATCAGTATTTTATTCGAGCGTATTAGTTTTTGTTCACTTCAGTTTTTCCGCCGACCGTATTTGCACTGGGTTTCATTTTCACTTGTTGCACGGAAATGCACACTTTTTTTTAACGAATTTTACAGTACAGCGAACTGAATTTATATTTTAGAGAACAAGCGCTTTTTGGGGTTGTTTTTAAATATGGTTCAAGCTTGAAGACATTGTTCAGCTGTTTTTTAGTAATGAAAATTATTAACGGAGTCTGGTAGTTGTAAAGTTTCATAATCGATTATGTTTCACGTAACGTTAAATTCTACCATCTGATCTATTTCATTTCATCTTTATTTTACTTATTTTATTATTTCTATTTAAGTTTATTATTTAGTAGTTTCATCTGGATGAATATTTATTCGGTAATATCGAATAAAATTTACTTTTACCACTGTCAAAAATTCTACAGTTTCGTATTAGTCGTCGAAGGAGTAAATGTTTCGAAGTCGCGGATCTAACCGCGGTAATTATCGCGGGATCGCGTTCAAATTTCCGAAACGCCTTAATTTGTTCGCGAAAGAATAGGGATCCCGGAAGGGGGAAACACGGAAGAACACGGGCGAGCGACGCGATATTACGAATACGGTCTTTTAACTCTCCATTTCATTACCGGCGGCGGCGTCGCAATAAGAGACTCGGTGTTCACTCGACTCCCCTCTCGTCACCCCTCGGCCGCCCCCTCGACTTGATGCCCCGAGTGAGCCGGCCAGACCGGAAATAGAGGCGCGCCGGAGACGTCTACCGCCGGTAGAAATTCTTAGTTGGCATTATACTTGCGTAATAATGTGCGTCCGATAAGTAGATCACTGCCGCGCGCCGACCATTTTATCTCGGATCCGAGCGTTCGTCGCGCGACTGTCACTGAAAAATGAGAACCGCCTTCTTCCCGCGAGCTAAGACGCTCGGCAATTTCGTCTCTCTACCTTACGTACTACCGCGTGCTCCCTCGCGAAATTTAATATCCTACAGGCGATCTTATTATTTCTACTATTATTATGGTAACATGATACGTGAACCTGTGCTCGCTGTTCGGTTCTCACAATTTCCCTTTTCGTTTTTCTCAACTGAACCACCCGTCCTAACGAAATCATTCATTTATTATATTTTTCGGTGTTGTGCACTTTTACCGTATTTGATGTATAATTATTAACTATTGTTATTTCTTTTTCACTTTGTATTTTATGTAGGCGATTTCTTTGTTGTAATCGTGGGACTTCCTTTTCTTATTTCTTCTTGTGTGAGAAAAGATTATGCCGAGGTTGTGTCTTTAGTTTTATTCTTATGTATAATAAATATAAGTACGTAAATAAATATATAAGTAAATAAATAAATGGAAAGTTTCTAGCAAACACCAAACTGAAAAGTGGTAGTTTAAATTTTAATTAAAGATACTTTACATGAACATTGATTATACTGTTTCTTAAAAATATATCACTCGTTTATCCCTTAATAAATAATATTTTCATATAATATTATTATAATAAACAATAATACTATCGTGTTATTAATTTTATCATTGATTGCTTGACAAAGAGGCACGAGATTATTTTACTCCAAGCATGATTACAGTATTACTGAAGAAGATAGTTAAATATAAATTATCAATTCACATTTTATGGATCTCTAAAGTTAAAAGAAAACATTTCTCGTTAAAAACGGCGCCAAGCTCCAACATAATATCAACGATCGCGGCGATGTACGTTGTTCCAACGTCTCCGTGCACGAGGGGTTAATCATAGTTTTCCATATCGGTGTTCACGGCCATAAATCGTTTCCGAACCGGGGGGGAGGAAAAAACGCGTTGAACACCCTGTTTCCGTTTCCCGACGGCCAAAAGCCGAGGGTCCGCACAAAGACCCGCTAATCGCGTTGTTCGCGAACGCGTCACTTTTCATCCCCGCATTTTCCCAGTCGACGCTCGGCTCGCCGTCCGCCGGGGGATCATTCTTTCCCGCTCCGTTCGCTCGTGCAACCCCGAGCTTGGCGGTTTTCAATTATCGCCACTTACGGTCGGAATTTCGTTCTCGTTATAAAACGCGACGCGACGCGACGCGGCGAACGCCGACGAGGGCCGCCGCCGCAGCTCGAACCTCGGCCCGCGCGATTCCCTGTCAGCCGTCATCGATGCCACCGACAACTTCCTCGTCCGTATGTCCCCGGGTAATGCAATCGAATCAACGGCTCGTGAAAGCACCGACGGTCCTCGCCTACCCATGAATCGCTAATTTATTAGGCTGGACGGAAATGTAGTATTCGCGAGTCGCCGCGGACAATTCTCGCGCGAATTTTATTCTCCGATTGGTTCTATCTTTTTTTGTAGTTTTTTTTTTTATTGGTTTCTGGTATTGTTTTTGGGTGAGTTTTTATTAAATTTGCAGAGCTTCGTTTATAGGTGATACTATTTTGTTAATATGCAGTAATATTGCGAATTCTGAGTATTGATTGTTGACATGTGCGCTTTGAGATGCGTTGTTTTATTTACTTCTTTATTTTATGACATTATTCTATTTAGTGTTACAGTTTTTACGAGAAATTTACACATTACATTTTTGTCAAACAGCTTGTAGTCAATGATTTATGTCATGTTGATCAAATCAAGGCATGTGCAGTTTAAGATTCCTTAAGATGTGCTTTATTAATTTACTAAGTATATTTTATTTAAATGTTTTATTATATATTTTTTATTTTATTTCGTGTATGTTCTATTATTTTTTATAATTAATTTAAAATTTACTGTATATATAAAATTGATTATATCAAAGTAAAATTGCTGGTTCGTTGATCAATTTATGCACTTTAAGGTGCATTAAAGTATGCTTCACTATTCCATGATATTATTAACATTTACTTTAAGGACTAAATATTGCACGAAAAATGTACACATTGCATCAATGTAAAGAGTATTATCTACTATTGTTCTAAGAATCGTCTACCAATATCATCGATTAAGTTATGCACTTTAAAATGCATTAAAGTATACGTCCTCATTCCACGATATTAACACATCCATTAATGACTAAACATTGCACGAGAAATGTACAAATTGCATAAATGTAAAGAGTATTATATATTACTGTCTTAAATATTATCTATCAACATTATCGACCAACTTATGCACTTCAACATACATTAACCTACGCTCCTACGTTCCTTAACCCCTTAATGCACAATTTAAAAAAAAAACCGACCAAAAAAAATCAATTTTTTGTATCTATGAAAATACTTCATAATAATTTCAATAAATATTTAAAAAAAATGCAAAAATTACTAAAAATTCAATAAAAAATAGTGGATAAATAATTATAGTGAATATTGAATCGCATTGCAGATCGAATTTTGTACCCATCGTACTATTTTTCAATTACCAGTTACTATTTTGAATACAATACAGAATTACACGATGAATATCAATAAATTGAATGTTTTCCTTGGTTTTTATTAAGTTATTTTTAATGCCCGGATATATTCGAATCTGAACATTTTAGCGACATAAGTTGCGACGCCGACCGTACATATACGGGTCTGCACATTTTGGCCGGTTTTGCACGCCCGTGTTAATACGTTTCTGCGCGTTAAGGGGTTAAAGATCAACGCTTACACGAAAAATCTACAAATTGCACCCACATAAAATCGACAATTCCGATTCCCATCAACCACCACTGCCAATCAAGAAACACACTATAAAATTCCCTAAATCTTGCAAGCGTCTTCCTTAACGCCTAGACCTGCTAAGAAAATTTTGCAACCACTACCGGCACTTGTTAGCTGGAAGCAACGTCGGGACGAAGCTCGTCGATCGAGTCAGCAATAAAACACATGTACGGGGCAGCTGCAGACGTGCCGGCGGATGTAATATTCGGCCCCCATCGTTTCCGTGATTGTGTTGTCTGCCGATGCCGGAGGCTGGGTCGCCCACCCAGCCCGGCGAGATCTAGGACCATCGAGTCCTCTCGGCTGTCCGGTCGAAGACGCCCGGCTACGAATTAATAAGATGGAGAGATGCGCCGTAGCCCGGAGGGTCGCTTTTGTTTTCGAAACGTCTGGTCCTTGACTTCTTCGAGACGCCGGCTCCGTGTCGTGCCGGGGTCCTTTGAGATTTGTCGACTGGTCTCTCCCTCTCTCTATCTCTATCTCTCTCTTGTCCTCTCACTTTAAAGAAGGAGCTCGAGAGAAAGCGCCGGAGCTTGTCCCGACCTCTTTTCTTTGATATAAAGAGGACGAGGATCCGCCGAGCTGCTCGGGTGTCTCTTGCTACGCGGACAAGTGTACGCGAACGTTTTTCCCTACTGTAATGCTCGAAAGTTTTCACGTATGGACGGCGCGCAGGACCCTTTTTCGGAGATTGATGGAGTTAGGGAAGTTCCCGGGCAGGCCAATTTCGAAATATGTTCCTCCGGTCGGGTTGATGCTACTTGCGACGAATTTTGGAAGTGATTCGGATTTTTCGGCGATCGCTTTACTGCTTTCACGATCCTGCCAGATACCGTTTACTTGGATGGAACGTTCTTTTGTTCGCGGGAAATTCAGCGAGGTTGCGACGAGTCTTTTTCATTTTTATTTAGAACGATTTTTATATATTTTATATACGGAAGGTGCTTCTTTTAGACACGGTGATCTTTCTATATTGCGCTGTGCAAAATATGAATTTTATTGTTAGTTGAAAAAATAATATTGAATAGTTAAATAATAATATTTATAGTCTGTTAATTTACTAAACCAATGTATTTTAATTTATACTGCTAAATAAAAACTGTAACTCGAATTGCTTTAAGAGTACCTTGCACTATTTCTAGCTTTATTTATTTTTTACATACTAATAATTTTCTTACTCAATTATAATAAAAATTTACTACTGTACACTACGTTAAATATTTATAACCTCTATGTCAATTTAAAACCTTTCAAATATTTTTTAAATTCAAACATTATCATATATATTGTTCGATACTCTTGTTGTACAATACTCTTTCTTACACTTGAATAACTAAGCAAATTATTCAAACGTATGGAAGAGGATTGTACAAAATTTACAGTGACATTAATTATAGTATTTAATAATAATTTTAGCAATACCACTAATTATAATAATAACAGTAATTTTAATATTTAATTTTAATAATCAATTTCAACTCCTGCTTTATCCAAAATGGTTCACAAAATCATCTAAATTGCAATAATATAAATTATTTCATCACAGTAATATTTAAATAAATCTAAACTCCTCTGTCGGCCTAAAATAATTAATTAATCTATTTCAACATTAAGCGTATATTCATTCAAGTATCGACAAAATTGTGGAACAATTCTGAATCTTTGTTTTTCGAACACTCGTGTATAGTTTTCTATACCGAGACCCCCGGCTTATTTAACATCGTAAAACGTATTTAGTTATTGCTGTCCCAGTTGGAATTGAGTTAATATTCTACATGCGTTAATATATATATAAAGCCGGTTTACGATTTCGGCGTACGATATCTAAACGTCTACCATTAATTGTATATATGTATATTCCCATGCGATGCTATTCACTTGGCACACCAATAAAGCAAGTAACGATACTCCCAATTAATAGCGACGTTTAATAATATTGCGTGTAAATCGCGGAAGCTCAATTCACGTGAAATCAGATGCCGGAATTAATTACGCGGATGCAGAACGTAACGATGTTGCTATTCGATTTCGTTCGCTGAGAGTTCGAAAATAATTCTATATCGACGCTTGGTTGTCATAAGCGTTGACCTATGCCACTGAAATTCCGCGACAGTGGATACATAACGATGCGTCATTGATATTTGCGCCATCAATAGGGGATGAAATATATATAGCTTTTGAAACAAGTGGTATAGTTAAAATATTTAATTATTACGTCAGACGTCGGGTGCGACGATGACTTGTTTATACGAAATTATATTCGTCTTTAACGCTAGAATCACTAATTTATTAATTTACGATTATTCAAATTATAAAGATACAATTATCAATTATTTATTCAATATTTGCATTTCTTGTGAGAAATATTACAGTAACATTAGTTAAAAATTAGAATCGACATCTTATTGTTACTTTTATATATTAATTTTATTATTTTATAGATATTAATATAAAGATACTTTCAATGATCTGTAATTTAACTGTTAGGGAAATTAATATTATTTTTACTATTACAAATATATTTCAAATATTTTTTGGTCAACTACATTACAAGGAATTATATTTATCAACAATGAAATACCACGGATATTCGAAACAGTCTTCATGAAAATAATATAAACAAATACGGAATAAATGGTACAGCTTTGAACGAATACAGTTTAATCGAGCACCGTCTGACCAATGCCTGGCGCGTACTACTTGTTCCTAAAAATTCGCGACAGCGACTGTTGTTCCACTATTTCCCCGCTCATAAACAATCCCGCGACACGCGTTTAATTCGAGAGGAGTTTCCATCTGAGGAGGAATCAAATTAATTTCGTCCGGATTCATTTGGAGACCGCGTTATACGCGGCGGGCGAAGTGTCCGCCGCGGAAGCATAAACGAGTTTCGTCGTATCCTCGAGAATATGTTTAATGTTCGTAATTAAACATGGCGACGTTTCAGCGTGGCCGTGGCTCCCCGAACTTTTCAGCTCTAAGCGTTCTTACCGTCCTTACTTGCATTTTATTTCGTCACGGGAATATAATCGATCTTGATAAAAATGATAGAATACAAAATTGTCACACAATTTATTAATTAATCTCTTGTTCGTTTTTACAATCCAGTTTTCTTCGAAGTATTATTTTGAAAAGTTTCGTCGTTCTTAATTAATCTTATAATGTTAAAAAATTCTAATAAAATTGATCAACGATTATTTTCGCTATTGTTCAAATATTTTCATGATCTTTATTTAAATAATTTTATGATTTCTATTTAAATAATTTTACAATTTCTAAATATTTTCATCAATTCGGATGAACAGATGGAAGAACGTGCCAGGATAATTCAGCATAAAAATATCAGATAATTTGTTACAATATTCATATATTCATTTATCGATGCTGAAGTGGAAGGGACCGGTTCGAACAAATTATTTAAAACAAATATTGATCCGAAACAATTCGAACAATGCCGGGGGAGACCGGCTAAAGCTGGCTTGTCATGTCCCAGAAACCGCGGAAGCCGTTTTAATGACGTCGTTCCCCATTAAATCTCTTCCATACCATAAACAAAATAGTTGGCTGACGCAAAGGGCTGGCGTATCGTAAAATACCGTGCACAGCGCGTACTCTCTCCGTGTATCGGCTATGTAGAATGTAAACAAGGCCGCGGTAACGGTTCGAACAAAAAATAGCCCGGGGCCCGACGGTGGCTGGCATTTTGAGATTGAAATCGGGTTGTCACGCAACGTCAATGCCCCGGGCACTCTAACTCGATGATAAAAGAGCGAACAAGACGCCCGGTAGACGCTGAGGACGTATCATATTGTGAAATTTCTGGCCGCGCGATATGATATTCTCGGTACGAGCATGTCAAACGCAGAGACGGAGAAGAGCAAAGAGTATATATCTCCTGGAAATGGCCGTTACGTGGTCAACCAGCTCGAGGATTTCCGATCACTGGGCACGATCGACAAGCGACATGTACACGGACCCGCCATTTCGCCGAGAAATTTTCCCAGAGAAAGATTATTCCAATAATTCGTCGAATAATACCACCGTAAACACGCCGGCACTCGGATACCGCGGGGCCTCCGTTTCGCCAAGATCTTTGACAAATCTGCGTGCCAGCTGGCAGACGAATTCTTCTCACAGACTCCGCGTCTCTTGCATTAAGACAATATTTTTGTAGCAGTGTCAAACCTATCAATAATCTATTATTTATCGTTACAAAGTTACCTTATTTTATTCATTCTATTCCTTCGTAATTTTACTAACCTTTTTCACTCGGATTCATATAAGAAGCAATAATCATAATTATTAATTATAATATTCTCCACGTTAAATAATAACTTTCCTGGTTTATTAATAGATTTTATAGTGTCACAAAAATATCGTTTATTCTGTTATATCTGCAGTTCTAGTTTTTATAACTGCAGTTCGTCGGGCAGGTAAGACAGTCTTATCAGACACAGGTATTTTATAATTAACTTTAGATATTTATTATTTCGCATAAAAATTTGGGTTATGAAAATCTATTAGTCAAATGATCAAGCACATGGAAACAAAAATGAAAAAAGAAGCGTTTAATTATTTTGCTTAACATATCGTCGTGACTGAATAATTGAAAATGAATAATTTCATTTTTCTGCAAATGCTTAGATAACAATCAGAGTTGCCGCGAGTTTCTTCGAAACGGGAATTGCAGAATAGGGTAGGTTGCTTATTGATTGGCCACGGTTAATTGTCGCATCGTTCAAAGATTATGGTCGCTCCAGGTATTGCAAACATAGTTGTTCCGTCCTGGACATCGGGCCCCAAGAACGGCATTCAGACAAGGAAGGCCAATTTACAGTTTATGATGCTAGTAATGGTAAAAAGCTATTTTTGAGGA
Organism: Augochlora pura; assembly: GCF_028453695.1. Lineage (NCBI taxonomy): Eukaryota > Metazoa > Arthropoda > Insecta > Hymenoptera > Halictidae > Augochlora > Augochlora pura. Next base: position 645,355 of record NC_135780.1, read on the forward strand.
ACCGAACCATCAAGTAATTTTAATATTTCGCGCGACGCATGGTCATCGGTTTACAATCTCTTGTTCTCGGTCTCAATAGCGAACGCTGGCATCATAAACCTCAGGGATTTCCAAAGGGCTCCGCGGACAGAGGCCTGAAGGCCCAAGCCAGGCTCGCGAGCGTTCCGCGGACGGCTATTTTTACGGTAAATTCAGACCTGGAGGAAATCCCTGTCAAACGTTGCTAAAACATCCCCTACCACAGAGTTCCTTCCCATCCCTACCTTAAACATTTTTCCACTTCCACCAAATTCCTTCTGCAACCGAGTTTTCCTAAAGGCTAGCACGACATGAAATTATTAGAATCGTTTGTACATCGAAGGCAGCAAGTTAGGATCGTTTTAGCAACAAGTGACTCAAGTTAGAATTGATCTTGCACCGAGGTAGCAAGATCAAGGAATCATTCCACTATTATATAACGCGACGGCAATTATATCGAGATAACTTCTGTACAAAGTGTAAATAAACGGATTCTCCGGAGTTAGACTTACACCCTTTCTTCGTTAACGGTCGTAAATCTAAGTCGTCAACGAGGCGATCGATACGACACAACAATAGTCGAAGCATAGAGCTCGTAATATGCGCCGCGGGAGGTTATCGCCGTCTTCGAATACAGATAAATATTCAATAGACGACGCAGCCGGGTGCCCTATTTTAATCGGCAGCCTAAATTATGGATTTAGGCTGCGCCCGCCCGAGATTCAGGGTTCCTCGCACCGCGGCAGCTTGTCGGCGAACCTAATCAGCTCGAATTAGATTTTTTAAATTAATGCGACCGAGAAAAAATGAACTATTGAGAACCCGGGACCCTGCGAGATACGACCTTTGGGAAATCATTCGCTCTGCTACCAAACAATTATTATTCCGACGTGACGGATGCGAGAAGTATAGTAAGTTCTGCTGCAAAATCACGTCTCTGGAATTAGAGGTACGCGTTGTAATAAATATTTCTCTAATTGCCCTTTCAGTCGGATATTTCGTTCAGCATTCGTTTTTATTTATTTTACATATTATAATCATATATTATAATTTTTATTCGATTAATTCGATAAATTTTTAATTACTACGGAACAAATATCGCTGTAAATTATGAAAAATACCGTATATCTCAATATTTTTATTCAAATCAGTTATTTCTTTACGAGTTCATGTACTAACTAATTTATGGTTGAGTAAAAACTTATTCGAAAGAAATCTTCTTCGAATAAAGCTGCACGCGGATGAATATTTCTCCGGAGATCAGTTTTCATTGGACAGTGTCGAACAAAATTTGATTCGAATAAATTTCTATCTACGTAGATTTGTATCCGACTGAATATTCATTCGACAGTGTGTCGAATGAAATTTTATCCGTCGCAGTCTTCATCTTTTATCTGTCGTCCGAATAAAATTATACTAAACTCTTCGCGTCGAAAGACGAACTTCGGAAGTTTCTGAAAAATCTTCGTCAATTTCGACGAATGAAATTTCCACGGAAATTTAACGTTCCCTTGAACAATCCTTCTTAACGACCGGAAAATTAATTTTTCCTTTTTAACGATTGTTTAATGGCAGAACCGCGTCGTTCTATTTTTCGTCGCTTCTACTTATGTCACGTGCTCGTTCTTCTCGTAAATTGCGCAACGTCCGCCGTCTAATTATTAATATAAGCAAGAAGCAGGATCTCGAGGGCTCGCCGGAATTGTTAATGCAACACGCGAGGGACTCTCAAGAATTTGTATTTTCATTGGCCCTTCCGTGTAGCACCTACTTTTCAAAAGCGGAACAAACTGTCCCCCCTCCCTCCGCGAGCTTGTATTAAAAGCCGCATAAAGGTCACGGGGATGCGTAAAATATTCAGAACGCACGGGCCAATTCCATCACGCGGGCGGAACGTTACAGCCGAACTTTTCATCACTTTGTTAAGACGTTCTTCGTTCATTCGCGAATACGGAATTCATGGCACCGTGTCGCGGAAAATACGGACGAAAGTAGTTTTCCTAGATAACACGGTGTACGCCGTCTTTGAAAGGATACAGAAATTAAATCTACAACTTCGACATTTTTACTTCCAATAGAGCTTTCGAACTTCTTGGAAATTGCGAATTTGCAAAAAAGATTTCAATCTATAAAAATTTGAATTTCGATAAAGAATTTTTATATGATTAAAGGCTATGTTAAAAACCTTCTATAAACCGTTTCTATAATTCAAATGTAATTAAAATATGTATGGAAAATTATTAAAATTTTAAAATTTTACAGAGCCACTATAATACAAATTTTGTTATAATTTAATCATAATTTAAATTCACTCCTATTTTAAATAAAATATATATAAAAAATTATTACAGTATACAAATTTTATTAAACAGCTTCTGTAATTCAAATTCTTAATTGGAATATAAATTATGATTTAAAAATTTATTTCAATTTAAATTCACTCGTATTTGAAGCCAAATATAATTAAAATATCTATATAAAATTATTATAATCTTGTAGAAGAACCATTATAATTGAAATTTCTATTAAAAATCTGCTAAACTTCTGTAAGAAATCGATGACAATTTCTATAATCAAATCAACCGATTTATAAACATGTAGACTCCTGATTTCGCAATTTCCTGATTTCCTGGTTTCCAATTCGACGAAATAAAACGCTTTAATTTTACGAAATGTTAAAGTAAGTATTACGAAATGTAAGTATCACAAAACGTGGGACCCGCCATTTTGTCAGATGCCGCGGATCTTTCGTTAAGGTTGGTATTCCGAAGAAAGCGTAGCGTCGACAGAAGCGGGAGAGGGCGACAAAGGCGATGCGGCTGGCACGAAATTATTTCGGAATATTCGGGCGTCGTGTATGCTCGCCGGGAAAAATGGCGCCGCGACTGATCCGGATCAATGGCCAGAGAGGAGTCGGAAGACGCGCGCGTACCGAAATATTGAAACTGATCCAATTTTCGGGGCCAGCGGCACGCCGCGCCGCGGCAGCCGCGGCAGCCGAGTACGACGACGACGACTTTCAAACAGAGGAGGCTGAGACGGGACGCGTGTGCGCGTCGAATTGATTCGTTCGAGGGGCTCGCGCGTGTTATCCCGAAGCTTTTTTTCGGTTCGACAGCTTTTCAAGGAAATTTCCCATCGGAGAGCTGACAAGGAGAAATGTCCACGTTTTACGAGAATTCCAAAAATTGTTCGTTCGGTTTCAATTCATATCGGAGCACGTAAATTCCCTTCGCGCGGCCCGGCGCGCCAGCTTTTTTTGCCCCCGCCCTGTTCGTTTCTTTTATTCGAATACGCGTGCCGTCCATCGTGAAATAGAGACACGTGACGAGACCCCCCCCTGGCCCGTTGTGTCGGCCATATATATTTTTGTTCTTTTTTTCTTTACAAGAACATCATCGTGCCGGCGTGCGCGCACGAGGCAGCCCTGCCTCGGTCGACGGTGTCAACGCGCGTCATCAAAAATTTACGCGCGGCCACTAAATCTCGAATATTTCCAACCACTATTTGAAATATTTTAGACACGCTGTAGTATTTTATTTATCGCTCGTTGCCCGATGTATCCCGATAAATTACGATTGTCTCTTTGTGCCCGTTCGCAGGCCCGACTCGTAGCGAATTCTGTTTGCCGCGTTCCTAAATCGGCCTCTCAACAATTTGATCGACGGCTGTTAAATGCAAAGAGATTTGATTTCCTTTTGAAACGCGTCGGCAGTTGCATTAGCGCAGAATTGAAACGGTCTATTATTTTATAATTGAACTGTCAGGTTATTTTACAAGAGATTTAATAGGCGCAATTTAGAAAACTTGATAGATTGAAGGGAGAAAAGTGACAACGTATTGCTATGACTTTTCAAAAACACGCAGACGATTTTCATTTTGCTCAAAAATCTATTTGTAACACTATTTCTGTATAAATAATCGAACGTGTTCAAACAGTGCTACATAAAACAGAGAAATGCTTGATAACGTGCCAATTTTCTTGGACATTTTTTCTCCGTTGAAGAATGTGAAATACCACGTAAAAAATCCTAGTCGTTTCATGGAACTCTATTAATAATTAAACTTTTCTTTGTGAAACAGTTCAATAAGTTTAATATTTTAAATAGAGAAGAAATAATATTCTAAATAATATATGAATATAATAATATATAAATATAAAAGAAATATTCTAGATTGTAATTTATATTGCCAAGAGTAAGTAGAACAGAGCCAGCACTTGTTTCGATCACTAATAAATGCAATTTAAAATGCATAGTCAGCGAGAGATCTAATCACGGAGTACGCGTTCCGGAAAGCACTCAATTTCCCTGGAAAAACGGGACAGCGATTTCTATTTCCCACGGGGCCGTTTCCAGGCTGTTCAAAATTAGAAAATTAATCAATTTGATCCCAGACGGTCCGTTCCAAATAATTGCATACAGCCGAGGGCACAAAGGGTTCGCGCCCCGAGTCTATCGCAATACCGTCGGCGTATTCAGGGTTAAAAGGTTCAACCGGCTCGGTTTTCATCCGGAGAATTCGAATGCTTCCACAAAGGCGGAAGTAATTGGTTTTCGTCTTTGTCGCCTTCGTTTTCCATTTCTTCGTTGTTATTTTCTGGGAAAATGCCCCGCGCGCGACCGTCAAAGGCGCGGGTAAAGCGCTCGGCGCCGCGGACACGTGAGCGGCACGCTGCTCTTTCACGGCGCCGACACCTACTAATTACAAAGGTACACACAAGCCGCCGTCACTCCCCGTCATAATCTTTAAATAACTCTCATGAAAATATTTTCCGCGTTCTTCATTAATTGCACAAAGGCGCAGGTTATCATTAGGTTAAACGTGACCGTGGCTCTTCGTTTGCTTCCTCGTTACCGGATCGCTTCGAGAATGGTGCCCGGCGAGCTGTTTTAATAATGCTTAGTAGTAATGTTCTAAATTTAATGCTTTTTCTTACGTGGAAGAAAATGAGTTGCCCCTTTTACACATGAGACTGTATTTTAATACACGTATATAATAATTACCGTTCGGAAAAATCGATTTTAGAAGCACTGGAATTATTATAATTTTTAGAAATGGAACCTGGTGAAATGTTTTAATAATATTTGATAATATTGTACGAAATTTGAACCTTTTTCCTAGATGCGATAAATTGTGTAAACATTTTTCTCGCAGCTTGAACCCTTTAAATATTTTATTGTATTCAGTTGGATGAAGCACTTTGTATATAGAATAAATTACGAACGGTGCAACCTATATATTGAATAAATAACCAATAATTGGAACAATTTGTATATTGAATAAATAACTGATAATTGAAACAACTAGTGTATTTAACAAATAACTCGCAAACACACCGTACATTGACTAAATAATTCGCAGACGAAATATGTTGAACAAATAACTCCTAATGGAAACGACTGTACATTAAATAAGTAACCAAATAATATCAATCTAATAATAAACTAAATAATAATCGAATCGCTCTATATGATAAATAATTAACCTACAATCTAAACACTCTGTCTATTAATTAAACAACAGCTATCATTAAAGTCCGTATAACCAAAAATTAAGCAGTAAATATGTCTTTTCTATTCTATAAACGTAGTTTATAAAATCATTTTGCTGCGAAAAATGGAGCCTTCCACGCGACAGCACAATATCGCGTTTATTTATTTTGATAAATTTCGTGTTCCGGTCGGTGGCCGTCTCTCGACAAAAGCACGGAGAACAGTTTTGCGCGCGGGATTCCCGTTTAAACTACCGCGGAAAGCCGGTCGCGTTATGCGAGAAGGAAAAATACGTTGGTAACTGGTATAGTTAGGAGGGTCGAGGTTTAGGCTATTTTCGTTGTTCCCGGTCTAATAGAGGCAAGTATCGCGCGGTGGTCGGTGGGAAAACGGGGCGAAAAAACCGCGCGGTTAATGCAAATAACGACGGAACTTCAGCCGGGACTTCATCATTGCTCGCACTTTATTTCCTAGCGGGCGAAAGGCTTTAGCGTAACGAACGCCTCCGCGCACCGCCCCGCCTCGCCTCACCGCCACCCCTTGCCGAGGGGTGGGTTCAGCCCCGTTGTTTTCCCGTTTCTCTCTTTTCCGCTCCGCCCTCCTCGCGCGCTCCTCTCGCCCTCTTAGAAACATGTAATTACGTAGCCAATGTTCTTTCAGGTCCAATTTTCTAGCAGTAAAGGAACACCGGGGCCGGCTGCACGCCCGGCATTTATTACTCTTTTCAGGATACTTTCCTGGCTGGAAAAAGATTCGCCGTTACACGTACCGCGCTTTCTCATTTCTTTTGTATCCCCGCGGGGACGATAATGGACAAGGGAGACGAAAAGGGATCGGCTGGACGCCGTTCGCTGATGCTTTTCACCTCCAATTACGCCGGTTAATAACTTACGGACGATTCAATCCGCCGTAACAGCTCGCGGAAAGACGCGTTTCTTCCATTTATAATGTTACATCGTGTGTGATATTGCCGACTTGTACACCGTTTCCCCTCGATCTAGCACTCTCTCACTCCCTATCTATCTCTCTCGCTCTCTCTCCCTCTCTCTATATCTCTCTCTCCCTTTCTCCTTCTCTATCTCTTTTCGCCGCGCGCCGAGCCGCGTGCATCATCCTTTACGGAAACTGCATGGAAGTAATGATAATAAATGTATCGCAGCCACGCGGTCCGCGGGGCATCTCCTATGGATTATTTAGCGCCGGGAAATGTATTGTTGGTACTGGACAACTACGAAGACCGACGATAAGCTGGAAGGCGTATTTGCTGAATTATGCCGGGAACGTAATCGTTCATCTTCTGGTTTAAGCGCCGGGAAGTGTGGTGGACGGCTTTTTGAGTGGCATCGCTACCAGCCACGAAACAATCTGGAGGAAATTTGAGTGCCGGCTTGCGAATCGCAACATTTTCGTTGATAGTAATCTTTTGGAAGATTTATTATAGTATTGAGAGAATTTAATTGGTATATGGAGCAGAGCTTTCATCGTCCTCAGGGATTTTGATGTAAAATCTGAGCGAGCAGCCATTTTGCTGTACGTCGATTGCCAATTTTAAAGTAATCTCTTAAAGATGTCAATACTTATTTCTTTTAAATGAATTAATAATAATAGACAGAAAATAAAGAGAAGAAAAGATAATAAGTAACAGTCAATAAGAAAAAAAGTAATAAGTAAAAATATAATAGAAGAAATGTAGTAAATATAAAAATAATAAGACAAACGTAATAAGTACAAAAATAATAAGACAAACCTAATAAGTACAAAAATAATAAGACGAACGTAATAAGTACAAGAATAATAGTAACTAAAAAATAAGAAGAAAAAAGTAATAAGTAAAGAAATAGTAAGTATCAAAATATAATCATGCAAGTAAAAATACAAAAGAGCTTCCCCGAAAATAATCAAATAAATCGTAGCAACAAAAACATCGTCCAACCCCTATACAAATTTTCTCCTTTAATGTACTCGTATCTCCTATGGGGGCGCGTTAAAATGATTACTTTTATCATGGACGAACGCGTGTAATACGGTTCAATGTTTCGACTATATCGATAGAACGTATATCAGCAAAAAACAGTAGGGAAATCTGCCGTAGCAAACGGTTTAAAACCGCGAAATATTTTCGCGCGGATAATTCGAGGAAAGTTGGAGGAAAGCAATTTTCAAGTCGGAGACTCGCGGAAACCGGGTCTCGGGAGTGGCACGCAAAGCGGGTCGCGGAAAAAACAACAGGAGGAGCAACGGATAACGGGATGGGGATGGGAAAGCTGCCGGATTGGATCTCATAAAATATTTATTCGTGGAAAGGTGATGTATGTAGTTTCCTGGCCGACTTTCCGTCGATCGAACGCTCGTATCAGTTTTCCGTATCCTTGTGCCGCTCTCTCCTTTCTGTCTCTCTCTTGTTTCTCTATTCTGTCTCACTGTCTTCTCTTTTTCCTCTCTATCTTCTTTCCCTCTTTTGTCTCGCTTTCTTCTCTTTTTCCTCGTCTTCTTTCTCTCTTTTTTCTTTTTTCTTTTTTCTTCTGCATCTCTTATTCTCTTCTCTTTTTCTTCTCTCTTTTTGATTCACTGTCTTCTCTTTTTTCCCTATCTCTTCTCTTTTTCCTCTCTCTCTCTCTCTCTCTCTCTTTCTGTGTCTCTTTTACTCTCTTCCCAGCCCCGTTCCTCTGCTCATTTTTCCGGACACGTACGGCCCGTGAGGTCGGGGATGTGAACCCCGTGTCGTTTGCAGAGGAGGCGACGCGACCGGGTCCGCCGGCCGCGATCTTTTCTGCGTGATTTCAAATGCTCACGTCGGGGCACACCTTCGTATCGGACGTGGTGCCGGTACGTTCGCGTGGTAATACGTTACAGGGAAACGTACATACATGCATTTAGGACCGGGCCCGGCGTCGTTCCACGGGTTTTACGACACGTGTGCCCTGTGTGTCCACCCGCTGCGAGCAACGACCACGATCGCGACCGTTTCCGTATCTTTCGTCCAGAGGCGCTTCAGACATTCTGATCGCCTCGCGGCGCGGGTCTCCGAGGACTACGCGCGTTTCTTTCGAGGCTGAATTATTCAGACGATTTTTTCGCTGTCTGGCGCAATAAGCGTGAGAGCGCTCGACAGCGTTTTCTGGAGTCTGGGGGATTTTGCGCTGTTTTGGGAAATTGTTTGACGCGTTGAACGCTGTGCAGTCACCGGAGACTGTTGATATATGTATAGTTTGGGTAATTTATAGTATAGTGTCAGTCATTATATTTTATTCTTTTACTAATAAATTTTATATTGTTTGGAGTATAGTGTCGGTCATCCGTGAGGATTTAAAATATTCTATTCTATTTTATTTTATTCTGTATAGCTATTAATCAATTTTAAGTAATTTAAAGTATAATACTAGTCACCGTTAATGATTTAAAATATTATATTCTTCTAATAAATTTCGAATAATTGTGATGCTGCTATACAAAGGTATATTGAAATTAAAAGTATAATGCTGCTATGATATTTGATAGGAATTAGTAAGTAAAAAGTCTTGCGTTTGTATTCACGTGTTTCACATGATTATTATAAAAGACAATAATTACAGTCTAGGTTCAACAAAGTTAAAACTAGTTTACTAGACAATGGCTCAGAAATTATTGTAAAAAATGCAATTGCTTCGAATTACAAGGAAAATAAAGATCTCTCGTATATTAACTTATTATATTAATTCTTCCACATAACCTATAAACAAAATTTTTTAAATACATATTAAATTCCAACCACATTCCAGTTAAATTCAGGAAACGATTAGGCGTTCCGAAAAGAGTATCCAAAGATTTTCTAACCAGACAGATTTTCTAACACAGATTCCTAACCAGAAACATACTCCTCAGAAAAAAAATAAAATCATAATCATCCCCGAGTTAGGAGAGTTTCGAGTATCGAGTTCCGAGTTCGAAGAGTTTCAAGAGTTTCGAGACCCCGCGAAGCTTCGACCCGGCATTTCGCGAATCCAACAGTCAGTCAGTTTCCATCTCTAATAGAATCTCCGTCGCGATTCTGACCGGTCGTTGCGCCGCGGATGGTTTAAACGAAAGTTTATCCGCCGTTAAAACGACGTGAAAAAAATGCCGCGCGTTTCTCGCAGCGGCGGCGGCGGCGGCGGCGGAAGTCCTGAAAAGTCGTTGGAATAATTACGAGCGACGGTGTAGGTGGAGCGGGCCACACCCGTAGGGCGTTCACCGGGGTAAAAAGATAGATAAAATTCCCGTTACGTCGATCGTTCCCTCGACGTCGAATCCGATCCGACCGATATCGTTCACGCCGTCGGTGCGGTCGTGGCGTCGAAAGAGGTGAGATTAGAAGAGGCGGGAGTGCGACGAAGAGAAATAGAGGGAGAGGGGTGAGGGGGTGAGAAATAGGGGACGGAAGAGAGAAAGAAATAGAGAGTGGAAAAGAGAGAGAGAGAGAGAGAAATAGGGAGAGGAAGGGAGAGGAAGGGAGAGATAGAGAGAAATAGAGAAAGGAAGAGAGAGAAAGAGAGAAATAGAGAGAGTAGAGGGAGATATATAGAGAGCGGATAGAGAGAGAAATAGAGAAAGTAGGGAGAGATATCTATAGAGAGATAGAGAAACGAAGAGAGAGAGAGAGAGAGAGAGAAAGAGAGATAGAAGCGGCGAATCATTTATTCCGGAAACGGGAAGGCGTTCCTCGATCCGCGTTTCAAACGACCGTCCATAGATATCGTCCGTTTCGGGGACGTTCCTTTCGCCGACGAGTCTTTAATATTTCAAGCGACACGAAAGCCTCGGTGTGTCCCGACCCTTCGCCGGGTTTGAACAGGGCCGAAGCCGGGGCGTCGGTGGGCGTCGCACGGCGTCGCACGGCGTCGCGCCGGCTGCCTTCCGGTGAACCCCCGGTCGTTTCCGTAAAGCGCGGAAACGAGTTGACCACCGAGAGTGTTGTCGCTGCCGACTAGGCTGCCGGAGTGGGTGTGCGCGTGGCCCTAGGCGCGGGCAGCGAGCACCGGCCACGAAAGGAGAAAGGGTAGAAAAAAAGCCGGACGAGATGAGACGTCTCAAAGCCCGCGACCACCGGGCGAACCGTTCTCTCGGTAAACCCCCGAGGACTCTTCCTCGACCTAAACCAGCGGAGGAGACCGCTTCTCCATCCTCGGGGCCTCGCCCCCCTTTTCAAAACGACCGAAGTTCAGAGCCACCGACTGGGTTATGAGTGCGGGTCCGCCGGGTCGCGTTCGCCGTCTTTTAATCGTCCCGGAGCTTTCAAACTCCGCCGGAACGGCGCTCTATTTTTCGCCGGCGCTCGAGATAACACCCAATTGCTGGCCGATCTTCAGGACCGTGTGTCGGCTCTAGCCACCGAACGGTGTAACCTCGCTACCTTGAATACCGGATTCCGGATCTTACCGGAGATAGCGCGCCCCCTAATTTGTTTATACTCCCGGCACCCTCTGTAATGCCGAGCTTTCGAAGCCAAAGATCTCCTGTTTCGACGGAATAAAGTCGGCTTTGGCCATTTTTAATCACGCTGTCGACCTTCTGGCGACACGCTAATTTTCTGAAGCTGTTGCAAGGCGTAGGATACTAGGTGATGCAAAAGTTGCTGGAATTAGAGGTGAAAGTTTGATTTTGTTGCTCCTTTTTAGCTTTTTTAAATTTTTCTGCTATTTCTGATTTTATTTATCCCTTTGTCGTCATAAATGCATCGAGTTCGTAGTTTATTTATAACAAACGAAAGAATTTAAAAATCAAAGAAAAATTATATGGAAATTCTGATTAGAATTATATTTTACAAGGTTTCAGCAAAATTCGATATACTAACTTTGATGGAATAAAAATTTCTCTAAAATGTCTTAATACAGCACGTCTTTTTAAAAATGTCCTACGAACGTCGCACAAATGTCCTAAAAACGTTTCATACAAATCCTAGAGACATCCCGACGTTTTAAAGATGTTCCTAACTAGACGTCGCTCTACCGTGCGAAATAAAACATTAACACTATAATTATTATTCTTATTATTGTTATTACGCTCTCGTGCTCGCATATTCGCTATTATTATATTATATGTAACAGAGAATCCACTCCGTTTATGCAACAAATAAATTAAATCAAAATCGAAGACGCCTCAGAGGTTCGCTTCACTTTACTCTGTTCACTTCAGGTAACAAGAGGTTCGGACTTAAAGTGGACGTAAAACGGACGTCTTCAAGCCATCCCGGGGAACAAGCCGGGGAAATAATTCACGGCGATGCGTCTGGGACTCTCAACTCGACGGTCCGAAGAAATTCTGGTAAACTTGATGCAACGTGTCTGGCCTCCGACGCCACGGCGCGGCGCGGCGCGGCGGAGCCAACTTTCCTCGTCTCTACGTGTGTATCGGTAAAGACATTTTCTAAACTCGCAAACTAGTTCGCGGGGGCGCCCGCGTTTCAAGGTTTACGCCGCGTCGTTGCTAATCACGGTTTACCACCCCGGTGCAGCGACTTTGAAATAAGTTCGCCGGGGAATGTCTTTGTTAACGCGGAAAGTTGACCGCATTGACACCGTGCTCCCGCGCACTCGATTCCGCGCGGGAACTTCCGAAGTTTCCGCGGCGACTATTCGAGCCGGATTCGTCGAAATGTTCTTAATAATGCGAAAATGGCTTGCCGTTGAGTTCCCGGTCCGACAATGACCAACCGGTCTGAACTTTAAATCTTCTTCCGCGTACAGCTTTCTTTTATGCGTCGATGTTTCGACCGACGCGATTTCCGTACCGGCGGAATCGTTCCTCGCGCGGACAAAATTTAGTAGAAAAGGCCGATTTTAAGTTCTTCTCATTTCTTTAAATTTTTTAATTTCTCTTTGCTTTTACGTCCGTTTTAATCTTATTCTTAGGATGGTACTGCTTGACAAATAAAACTACCGCGTGATTTCGTATGAAAAAACTGTCGCGTGAATCATTTTTCAAGATCGAAACTTAATTTTTTTAATCTGGTGATAGATATTAATGTTACTAGAATATTAATTTTCACTGTAATATCTGTCAAGAACAGTGATAAATGCTGGATAACGGTAATTGACATTTTATGCGAACAGGTATTTAATAGTCGTATTTTATGCGACTGGTATTTAATAAATTTAAATCATTAATGTAAGTAAAAATTGACTTAGGACTATATAAATAATTCATACTACAATTCCTAGATATATATTAACAGATAAACTGAAAAGAATGAACGGATTGAATTTGCTATCTCCAATGATCCGAGTTGAAAATGTCAAGTGAAAAAGAGATCTTTTACAACGCGTCCAATAATAACAATGATAAATATATCCAATTAATATCCGCACTAAATGCTCTAATTACCAGTCGGAACGATTTTTGAAAATTTCAGTGCCTGCGGACAAAGTTAACCGTAGAACGACATTATCAATCCTATATAGCAACGATCGGTAGCTGAATATCGGTAGCATACCTATTGTTACACGTTACACGCCTATGATTTGTAACCAGAGAATTCTTTGCCAGCGTTTCGAAACTAACGAACGCTTCGTTTCATTGTGCCGGGGGCTCGTAAAATCGTCTTTCACGCCCAGTGTTTCGCCGGGCTAATGAACAATACTTGTATGGGAACGCCGTGAATTATTATCGCGGCTCGTTTCGTCCTATAATTTTATACGGTCGCGCGTGTATGCGTGCAACGACGTCACGTACACGGCACTCGGTGTTCGTACGGTATAGACGGTCGTGTAACCGCGATCAAGACACGCCGGGTTCATTTTTCATGCGGAACAATGGGGTCTAGCAAAATAACCGGGAAATAGCACAGTTCCAACTATGCGCGGCAAATGGAAAAGAATGTGCCCGTGTTTAGTCGAAATGCGCGCTGGAGATGCTTGGGGCGCGCAGGGGGCGAGCGGAAATTGGAAAAAAAAACGTACACGCGGCAAGTAATTCGAAGGAAGCGAACGCTGATAAAAAAGGAAATCTTTTCGTAGTTGTTTTCGTAGTCCTAATGAGTCAATTAGTGAGGTAATGAATACGTAAGTGTGTAAGTAAGTAAGCGAGTCAGTCGTCAAATTAATTAGTAAGTTAATAAATATGTAAATATGTAAATAAGTAAGCAAGTGAGTCGTCAAATTAATTAGTAAGTTAATAAATATGTAAATACGTAAATAAGTAAGCAAGTGAGTCGTCAAGTTAATTAGTAAGTTAATAAATATGTAAATACGTAAATAAGTAAGCAAGTGAGTCGTCAAGTAAATTAGTAAGTTAATAAATATTCAATTATGTAAGTGAATTAGTAAGTGAGTCGTCAAGTGAACTATTAAGTTAGTGTAATAAATATGTAAATATGTAAGTAAGTAAGAAAGTCAGTCGTCAAGTAAATTAGTAAGTTAATAAATAAGTAAGCAAGTAACTGAGAAAGTAAATGGCTAAGTAATTCGCGACAGTTTCGCGTTGGTTAACGTTACGTGAGAACAAATTCGTAACAAATTCATAACAAATTCGTACAAAGTAGATCAACCCGCACGATGATTGATTAAAATTGTACGAAAGAATTGCCGCGTTAGATTTATTATTTTCCTTAAAAAATCACCGATCGAATAGTTAACGAAATAATAACACCAGATCTCGCCATCGTTTTTAAACAAACGAGGTTTGTTATATTTTGTAATATAATGCTGTGAGAGATAGGAGAGAATGAGTTAGGGCGATGAACGTCGGCGAACGACATTCTCAATTTAAAGGAATGATTTTCCTTGAAATCCGAACAAATCTGGCTTCGATCTATCGATGATCTACGGGGGGGAAGACATGATCGGGTACTCACATATGACGCTGAGATGAGCATTGGCACGGATCGGTTTGATGCGCAAATATGGTCCGACTTGGCACTGGTATTCTCCGTCGTCTGTCAAGGATGCGTTCGTGATCTTCAGGTTGTAGATCCCGTTTCGATCTCCTATCAGTTCCAGCCTCGGGTGTCCGACGATCTCACCACCTGCGAAAGAGCGGAAAGCGTCGATTAAAAATATTGTAGACGTCGCGGAAAGTAATTGTTAGATCACTCAAAAATTAGTGAAATGTGATCATAAGTTAAAAATAGTAATAAATTGAAGATAATAATAAGTAAAAGATAATGCAAAACGTAACAATCAGTAAAAAATAATAATAAGTAAGAGATAATGTAAAAAGTAACAATAAGTAGAAAATAATAATAAGTAAAGAGCAATAAGAATTAAATATAATAATAATTAAAAAAGAATAATAAGCGAAGAACAATAAATAAATTTATTCTTTCTGCTAGAAATGAACCCTTATCAGTCGCCTAACGGGTGCCTAACGCGAGATATCTCGCTGGCATTGAACGAGTTAAATGGGCCCCCTATTTTGCAAATACGCGAACGCGTTAAAATCGGCAGCCGACGAATTATTCAGCGAAGCAACGGAACACAGTTCTCTAAAGAAAAACGAGTTATCCCCACCACTCGAGATCGTACGGCGCTGCTTCAATTTCCAGAACAAAAAGATCCTTCACAATCTGGCAGATACGGGGCGAGCGGAAATTAATAACGACTTCGCGTTCGCGACCGTACCCCGCGAAAATTTCTATTCACGCGTTTCTATATAATATGTTCATTCAGTTAAAAATTGATGCGGCCCGTTGTCGCGCCGTTACCTCGGGCCCCGGCAATCCTTTTCGTCCGCCTACCCTTTCACCGGAAAATATTATTTCGCGACATTTCTCCCCGGATGGATTCGCGAAGATAAATATTACGCGAGCAGTCTGGAATCACCGCGTTCTTAAATTACGCATTTGTCCCATTATTTTTCTCGGGTGCACGGTCTTTTTATTTAACGAGATGGCACCGAGGAATCAAAGGTTCCTTCCCCCCCTCCCGCCCCACCCCCACCCGATCAATAAGAAAACGCAGGAGGGGGATGGGGGAGAACAATCGCGGGAGCGGGATTGCGCTCTGTGTTCCTTTTACGGGGGTGGGCACGAAAGTTGTTACATTTATAACGAGGAAAATTGAAAAAGGGTATTATTCCGGCTTAAACGCTTTTGTAGGGTTTCATATTAAAATTCCTGCGTCGCGCGTCGCCTCCCTGTTCCCTCCGCTAATTTTTCCCTGAGAAATCGTCGCCTCTTTTTCTCCGCGCATTGACGAGAAGACGAACGACAATCGATAAAGAAGCTCCCCGCGTAAATAAAAACCATCCAGGAGGCAGCGTTTCCATCGGTGCTTTAAACCCGAAATAATTCGACGCGATTTCATTTCGTCGTTAAAACAATGACTGTTAAACATATTCTACAATTTATTAGCATGAATTTAACTTTGTTTTGTCGTCGCACTTGCAACTTATGTACTTGCGAATGAATTTAGCGGTAATATTTAAGCAGAGCGACTTGTGGGAGCACTATAGAATCGGTTCAATCTTTTTATGGTTCTTTTTAGTGAATTTTTATAATTCTTTCCAGGATATAATATAATCGACATTAAATCCTTAAATTGTGTGCACTTGAGCATAGTAACATTTTTATTATTTTATTATCTTTACTATTATATTTTTTATATATAGTTTCTTATATTTAGTCCGTATATAAATTTTAGGTTAAAATTTATAATCAAAAGATTGCAATTTAATCGAAATTATAAATATAGACTTTCGTGAAATAGTGAAACATCAATACTTTAAAATTAATTTTATAAATGAACAAACATTGATTTCGCGACTGCTTTAATCTTAGACATAAAGCGAAAGAAACTAAACACAATGTAAAGAAAATCGTTTTCTCTTCGCATTCGATGCCCACGTCAGACAATTTTGATACCTTTCGTTGCAATTTACCGCGAATTTATCCGTTCCAATCAGTTCGCAGTTATTGACGAAATATTTTAACGCGCCGTCGGCATTGCACGATCGAACGACGCGAGTGAGACATAATTCTGAATTCCGTGGAACCGATCGCGTCGCGCGAGCATACTTTTTCTCTGCGAGCAGTTTGAAAAGTGCCGAGGCTTTTAAGGGATCTACTGGCGGCATCGTCCGCGGGACATTATGATTTTTCGATACGGGGGATGTAAATGCTCGCGATAAAAGGTTCCGGGCCGGTGAGAAAAAAAAAGAGAGAGAGAGGAAAAAGAGAAAGAAGAGGAATCGTAAACGCGTGTATTAAGGCCGTGTCGTAACTCAAAGACAGACTGTAAACTAAACGAACCCGGGGCTCTGTAAAGAGGCCGTTGGATACGATGTGCATGCGCCGGCACGCGAGATACACCACTTGCTTTTTGATAGAACCGGCGATGCGTGTGCAGAGTATCGATAGGGCCGGTCGTTTCACGGCTGACGTTACCCAGTGTCAACCTTGGCCTCCGCTAAAAATCCAACCTCGCCGCGGCAAACATTTGCTAATCGAGCCGTTAATGAGCCGCGCCGCGACTTCATCAACCGGCAAATCCGCGCCGATATCACGGACGCGTTAACATCGGAAACGCTGCTGCCGCGTTATTCTATTTATCGAATAACTTTATCGATTCTTCGGTCAACAATTATATGACCTGGATTTCACGTCAGCCGTAAACTGCCGATCTAGTCGATCGCGAATGCGCGCGGAATTTGTTAGAACAGGGAACGATTGTTCGGCTGCTGTTTGCTCGGAATGAATGAACGTTTCGGAGATTTTTTGAATACGGTAGGGGAAGACCAGGTTTTTCTATAATTTCAGACTTTGTTTGTTATTAATTAAATTAATTAATGATCAAGTTGTGTGTTTTAGTAGTTGATTGAAAAGTTGGTTCTTATATGTTAGTGATCAAATTATGTTTCTGGTAAATTAATTGACAGGATATGTCTTTTGTAAATTGGTTATCGACTTTGGTTTCTTGTAAATTAAGTGTTAAAGTACGTTTATCATAGATTAGTTGCCAAATTGTTTCTTGTAAATCAATTATCAAAATACTGTTCTTATTAATTTATTATCGAATTATGTTTCTCATAAATCATATCATATCAAGATGTGTTTCTTATAAATGGATTAAAAAATTATGTTTCTTATAAGTGATTAACAAATTATGTTCCTCATAAATTAATGACCAAATTAAGTTTCTTGTAAATTAAGGATTAAATTATGCTTCTTTAAATTAAGGATCAAATTATGCTTCTTATAAATATATGATCAAATTATGTTTCTCATAAAAGAATCATCAACATACGTATCTTCTAAATTAATTATCAAATTATATTTTTAGTAAAAAAATTATCAAAAAATATTCCTCATAATTTTTATATTTGCAGAGGCAGAACTTGGAACATTTTGCAATGATTTTTCGAATAGAAAGCTGAATGAAGTTCGCAGATTATTATTGCACCATCTGCATAATTCGCACATTAATATATTCAATTTCCATAGTGTATACCGATTCGATTCATGCTTTAATACGTTTCGCAGTCGTGGCTGCAGCAGCGCGATCTTTAACACAAGAGTTTGTTAATGGCGATACAATCTATATTTTACGGTTTTTATGGAATTTTTCAACAAACCTGAATACATCAAAGTTGACATGGATTTTATGGGATCACGGCGAAAGCGAACGGATCAAACGTAATCCAGATTTCACGGAATCGTGACAAAGCTGAATAAGTCAATTATGAAACAGATTCGATGCAATTCTGACAAAAAGAGAAATAAAAGCCCGAGCAATTATCGCAGAGAGGAATTGATCGAATATAAATCAGACTGTTCTGCAATTACTGACAAAAATGAATGAATCGACGGCAAAATAGATTTTATGGACGCGTGACAAAACTGAAGGAATCGGATGTTAAGCAGATTTCATGAAATTACAATAAAACTGGGCGAATCGCGAGTGCGACAGATTTAATGCGATTACGACAAAACAGGATCTGTTATAAAAGAAACTATACACAATTACAACAAGATGGAATGAATAGATTATAAAACACGTTTTCAGCAATTACGGCAAAAATCAGTTGATCGAACGTAAAACATTGGAAACATGAAAATATTAAAAACTCTGTTCCATTACTTTCGACATCGCAATTGCGAAAAAAAGGAATAAATATTTACACAGCTCCTGTATTTTCTAATTAAATTTTCCAATTAATTTCGCAGGAAGTTTTGCAGGTTCGCTCGCGGTTCAATCAAAACCCAAATAACTTTTTTTATATACATATTTGTTCATTATGCGTTGCATTTTATATATTCATGATCGGAGCACGGTCATTTGTTGTAATTAATGTATAATACGCGATAGTATACTATTGCATATTTCGTTATTTGGAAAGATTGATTTCTTTAGCTTTTTATTTAGTAATCATTTTATAATAATTTGTGATAATGCTAATACACAGTGTATAATATTGATTATTAGGTTAAAAAATAATATCTCAGTGTTATATACGAAATAATTAATTTTAATACCATGAATTTGTTTCACTTTTCGAGGTTATGGTAGATAGCAATGCAATATCTATATATTTATTTTCTTTTGTTAATGAAATGGTTATTCATTTATCGAAATCAAGCGACCATTATATTTTTTAAATAATCTTTGAAGTGTATTAAACACGCTCACGTTTCATTTACCTGCTTCTTTTATTTATTTCTCAAGTTATAATTATTTTTATACCACAGGTACTCGTAGGTACTAATCGTGCAATAATCGTACCATTTGCGACAATAACGACAAGAATAAAGTTAATAAACACGTAGAATGAATAAATTACGTAAATTACTTAAATATTAACGAATATATAAACATGATACTGTACTTCGAATAATTTATATTAAACGATTTTCTTTTAAATATTAAAATAATCAAAATAATTTCCTATATGTTAGCACGATCAAAAACATTAAGATATCAAACTGAAATGCACTTCAATAATTTTCCGACGATCACTCCTGTCTTATTTAATCCGCCATCTGTTGACAATATTTATTTCGCAACCAGCAACTCCAAATACCGCCCCCAATCGAAGACACCCGTACATTTCGTTTGCCGCGACTATTCGTTTTCGTTCCATTTTTCGAAACGATGTCACCGGGGATCTCGCCAGGCCTCGATTTTAGTGTTTCTAATTACACCGGAGGGCGCCCGGCCGCGTCGTGACGTCCGAAAATTTGGGTTACGCGAAAAGTGCGCCACGGCTAATAAAGGTTTCGATAGCCGGGTCTCTAATTATCCTTCTTTTGTGCGACTGTCAGCCCCTATGAGATTGCCGGTGCCACCCGAATGCGAATCAACCACGGCGGATCTGAAAACTGTGACACTGACGAGGGTTGTAGCTTTTGTGGATCGCGGTCGCTTTTGTTGAAAAATGATGATACGTCGGCGCCGACGTTACCGGCGAAAGAGATTACACCGTTCCACCGTGCCGGTGAAAAAGGACGGCGAAGACGACGACGACGAAGAAGACGAAGAAGAATAAGAAGAAGCAGATGAAGAAAGAGACGACCAAGAAGACGAAGAAGAAAATGATCGGTCCCGAAGAGAAAGCGCGACGGTTCTTCCGGCTCGCTCGCGGGCCGCTTCATTTATATCGCGAGCACTAATGGCTCCTCTCTTTGAGGCGCGGGCCGAACTGAACTTATTAAACGAAGTTTCGAAGAATCTGTAATAAGAGCCGGCGGAGTCCGGCAGGTATTCTTCGCGCGGTCCCGTTCGCATCTGCATTCGCTCCTGCCTCGCGGTCTCCCCGCGGCGAACTTGATAATTACTTGTGATCTATGCTAAATTTATACGGACTGTTTTGAACTTCGCCCCCGCGAAACGACGCCAAATTGTTCGACACAAATGACCCGACCGTTCAGCTAACGCGATGTATTACACGCCAGACTACTCGGCCGGCTTAATTAAGCTTCCCTTGATCGAGCGACGACGTTTGTCTTTGTGCAACATAATTCACTAATTGCCGCGCAACGGGGGACAAGGAAAAATTGCCGCGTTTCTTAACCCCCTCGCGCCACGATTTCTACCGCGGCTGCTTTAATTACCGCTCTTTTTTTCTGTCCGCTAATTTCCATTGTATTTGTTTATTCGGTCTGCACTTGTTCGTGGACTTTGTTAATTGAGGAGTACGATTAATTGTTACGGATCAATCATTTTTATTGATGAGTGTATTCTATCTATTTATTTTTATTAAAAATTCGTGAAATTTCTAGTTTAATTGTAAGTTTTGAATAATTTAATTTAATATAGGCGAAGGCCTTTTGTAATAATTGTAATTAGGAGTTTATTTAATTTTATTGAATTTTAATCTTCTTACTTTTCCGAAATTTATTTATTTACTTTTAATAGAATTCCTGAAAGCTGTAGTTTAATTGTAAGCTTCGAATAATTTAATTACAAGCGGAGGCGTTTTGCAATCATTATAATTATGAATTTATTAGATTTTATTTAAGCTTAATCTCACTTTTTCGAATTTTATCTATTTATTTTTGGCACAATGCGTGAAATTTGCAACTCAATTAAAAGCATCGAATAATTTAAATACAGACGAAGGCCTTTTGGAAGAATCATAATAAAGAGCTAGATAAAATGTTCTTTAACAATTTTTTAAAAATTCATTCAACCATTTCGAACAAAGATCGAACAATTGACCATATTATTTTGACATGAACGAGACGAAAACGCATTATCGGAATGAATGGTAATTTTCCGAAAGTTGAATCGAAAATTTTCCGAAAGTAATTTCCTCAGATTAAATCGAATTGCAGGTAATAACTAGTCGAGTGGAAATAAATTGTGGGAAATCAGGTGTACTCACTCTGCTGTATGACGTAAGCGAAGCCATCTTTGACCCATTGTACAATGCCGAATCTGTTTTCGACCTCGCATGGTATCGTCACCTCTCCTCCTTCGAGGACCGAACTGTTCCGTGGTCTGACTCTGAAGAACTGGCTCCCTTCGCCTGCAACACAATTACAAATAGATTAGCAACAGTGAAAGACCTGGTACAATCACGGACATCGTCCGTTCGCAATTAAGACGGCCGTAGCGAAGAACGCGGTGCTACCCTTATTGCGACAAGTAAAAGTTAATACATTGACAGTGAGAATCCTTCTTTTGTTCTATACGTTGTAACATATATTTATTATATATTTATTTAGTGATATTTATTTTAATAACAGTTGAATATACATATACGACTCTTGCGAATCTCGATAAAGTATATTAATTACAAAAGTATTTATTACATTAAAGGTACACACGCGTTGAAGGATTTCTATATTATTAAAATAATTCGTTACATAATAATAATAATGCCTAGTGTTAATATGTTAATATAGAAAACAGGTTACTGCGATTGTAATTTTAAAGTTAAATAACAGCTAGGACAAGGTTCCTTATAAGTAAAGATATTAAAGAAATGTTTAAAAAATACGATATCCAACTGAGCAGAATAATTAAAAAAGAACAGAATTCTTCTAGACAATGTTTATCATTTTTATTTTGCATACAAATTTTGTATAAAAAGTTTATTGAGCACGTTTCACTCAAATACAAACGTGAGTAAACTTAAGGGATGAAACGATTGAAAAATTGCCAATGTTCGAACTACAATAACATCGTCAAAAAAAATCATAGCGAGATGAATCTTTGCTCGTTTTAAAGAACAAAGTCTCTATTTTCGACCATTATTACAATTTTATCTCGAGATGCTTTTTCACTGAAATACGCAGCGAAAACGCGGAGGTGCTTTTGCTTTCACAAAAATTTCCGAAAATCGACGAAAATTCGGAAAAATTATGAAAAATTATTCTACAAACGTCTTCACGGAGCTCGATCCACTTCTTTTGATTTTCTCGCTGTAACGCGATCGAAGCCGAGGCGGTCTTCCCTTTACGACGATTACCTAACAGTTCGCGTGCGATTTTTCGTTCGCGAGTTATGCCACTTTGAAGTTCGCATTTCGAAATCCGCGTTTTGCAGCTCGCATTCATGAATCCGCATTCATCTCTGTATGATCCCCTTTTTATCGAGGCCACGGCAGCGCAAACATTGGAAAGTTTTCAATGAAAATTTGTTCCAATGAAATGAAGCTTGAAAAATTTCATAAAATTGTCTTTCATTCTATTCAAATTGCGGAGCGAAATTCAGCGGCATCGAGCCGGCAAATCTTAATTAAATTAAAAAATTATAACGTCGATTGGCGTGGAGATTAATTTTCAGAAATTCAATTTTATACGATTCCGTTGAACTGTTTACAAAATGCGAAAACTGCAGGTTAGTAAGATTTTCTCATCTGGGCATCGAGCGACTTTATTTAAGACGGGGAGATCTCATTCGGTTGGCTAAGGGTAATATTAATCATTTTTATAATAACAATTGGCTCAATTAAAAATCGTATTCGACTGCAAATAAAATATGCAACTACGACTAAATATATTCTCATTTCACGATTGTTTATTACCCAATCGCATCGCCACTCCCGAATTCGCCGAAACGTGCGATGATTCCACGGC
This sequence comes from Augochlora pura, assembly GCF_028453695.1. NCBI lineage: Eukaryota > Metazoa > Arthropoda > Insecta > Hymenoptera > Halictidae > Augochlora > Augochlora pura. Next base: position 668,338 of record NC_135780.1, read on the forward strand.
GCGCGTATTCCGCAAAGCGCGGCGGCTCGATTGCGCTGGCATACCAGCGGCATTCTGACGTTACATCGAAATCAATTCTTCTCGGTTTGGTCCCGGGGCCGGGCCACGCCTTCGCGTTCACGGACGCGTTAAATTTATCTGGCTGGAGGTCCGTGGCGTATCCGAACGCAAGAGCAGAGAGAGGGGGAGAGAGTGAGAGAGAGAGAGAGAGAGTCGCTTGTTTGCCGACTGGCATGAAACGCTCGGCCTGTATATTTCATCGATGCCGTATTTAGGCTGGATTGTGCAAATTCGCGGAGCAAGTGACCACGAAACGCACAGGCGGCCAGCACAAAGGCAAACGTGTAACCCGGCCGCAAGTACACAGACGACGGCGACGATCGGCGACGGTCAACGACGACGCCGTGGCCCCGTCGTTGCTCTCTCGCTTTCTGTGAAAGCTAACCAAGCAGCGCCGAGCATCGGTTCTATCGGCGGCGAACAAGCAGATTACGCTGATCTTCCATCAAGATTTTGTCTTTCATCTTGTCGCCGTTGTGCCCGTCATCTCGAGCGAACTCGGGGGAAAAGGGGAAAGGGAAAGGGGGAAAGGGGGAAAGGGGAAAGCGATTCGCAGCGTTCCCGTTGCCGGGGAAAGGGTCGCGCGCGCTGCATGCCGAGGGATGAAGATACCAGGCGCCGGCGTGTCAACTGCCTGTGAAAACCGAGACTGAATCGTTCGACCGTCTCCTCTTTTTTTATGCAAATGCCGATCGGTAAACTGATAACACAGTCCTCCTTTTTTTTCGAGCATTCTGCCTTTGGCAATTCGACGCTCAAACATTGTGTCGCGATCCTGCTGTTGCTTCTGACACGGCATTGCGAACTGTTCGACGGATACTTTGTGATATCCGAGCATCGTTCACGGGGAAACGTTTAGAGCGAAACGGAGGTATGTGCCTTTCGTGCTAATTCTTGATTCTTGATTCTGATGTATTACTAATCTATTTGAAATTGGCGAGGGTAGATTGTTAGGGTGTGTTATGGTGCAGATTTTTTTCTTGGTTTTTGTTAAGAAATTGGTATTGATTAGTAGTATTGTTCTTGGAATGATGTGTTTTAAAGAGTTGATCTTTAATCCTTAAGTTGCAAAATTGTAGAATTATAGAAACGTGAGTTGCAAAATTGTATATTGTAGTTGGTAGTATTGCGAAACTGTGAAACTGTAAAATTGTGAAATAGTGAAATAGTGAAATAGTGAAATAGTGAAATAGTGAAATAGTGAAATAGTGAAATAGTGAAATAGTGAAATAGTGAAATAGTAAAATAGTAAAATAGTAAAATAGTAAAATAGTAAAGTAGTAAAATAGTAAAATTATAAAATCCTAATATTATAAAATCGTAAAATTATACATCGCAACAGTAAAAACCCCACTAAAAGTCGCATTGCTTATTCAATTACGTTCTTCCTATTATCTCAGGACCGCTGGTGAAACAATTATAGCAAAACCGCCCAGGCAACGATATCTACGTATCCAGAATTACCCGGAACAAGGATCGCAGCTTCAAAGCGTCGCTACTTAATTACCGAAACAGTTTTCGAAAAGAGTGGCGTAAAATCCGGTGGAATAATTATTGGAGTGCGTTTCTTTCGGTGTTCCGTGCGCAACAGTTTAAAAAGTCGTTTCGCTCAGGCTTTGGGGCGAACACTTTCGAAAACCGTATTTTGTGCGTTTGAAGCGCCACGCCGAAGTGGAAACTTAAAACGCTCTAAGGACTTCAAAACAGAAATTCGCCGCGTATGTTAAAAACTCGCCGACGACTACTCCGCGGCCATTCAGAAGCTTTTAACGTGGTCCCTGTGTATATTGAGATTATTTCAAAGGGATAACTTTAAAGTTGAAGGGCTCGAAAAAATAAACGCGAACACACATTTATAATCCCGTAGACGTTCCGCTCTCCGTATTTGCGCGAACAACTTCGAATGCAGGCAGATTTGTTTTTCGTATCGTCAATCGAATTTCAGCCTTTGGATTGTAAAAATAGCGGAGCAATTTTATAGAAACTAATAATAGAGAAAATAAATCTCAACAATTTTTATCTAGAAAAGATTGACCAAATCTATATTTACAGTAAAGTATCATCTTTTTACTACCGTTAATCAATAAAATTCATTTCGACTAACCGACAAAATGGCGGACGAATGTGACAGTGAGAAATTGAGGAAATAATTCTTAATAATTTTTATTTGGAGAGCTTTTTTTGGAAATTCAAAATATTTCAAAGTACAATGTGTCGAAACTAGTCCGCTTTTGTTTGTAACAAAAATGGACGGATAAAATATAAAATTGTAACGCTAGATGAACTTAAGAACCGCGTAACACTATTTTCGAATTATTCAAGCTAGCAAATAATAAAATATATATTTATCCATTTCCGATTTTTAACGAGAGATTTAGAAATGTTGTATTCTGTATTAAAATTTGTAATTCGTTTTTAACGTTATACGGTATAGCCTATTTTTAATCGAGTACATTGTATGGAAGCGTTGGTGCGATCGGACCTCAGTTAGCTGGAAAGCTTGATTTCACAGCTGAAGTGAAACAGAACAGTCCAGTTGCGGTACAATCCCAATATGTTCCATTAGGTACCTTGTGCGTTAGAACGTTAGTGGAACGGGGTCATTGTACGCACTCATGCCAGTGTGCCCTGTGTAAAGTCGGTATGCGATGTAGCTACAAGAAGATGGTAAACTGGCAAATAACGAAAGAATTGAGGACAGTGAAACACGGCGAACGAAATTAATACAAGAAATCCGTAAAAGTGAGAACGAAATTATGGCAGGGAAATGTACGAAATGCGATTAGTGTTTTCATGCATTTGTGTCATTCTGAATTTTATTGTCACCCCAAGAAACCTTTTCATATTCTTCAATTACTTTTTCTGTGCTTTTATGCATTTGTTTGATGTATTTTATGCATTTATGGAAAGACTTGCTAGTCGCAATGTAATTAAATAATTTATTTTATATCTGTTAGGATCAATAAAAGAAGAATGAAGTTGCTACTAGGTTTCTATTCTTAATTAGTTACAGTTCAATCAAATAATTTATTATTAATATATTAAGATTGCTAAATAAAAAATACAGTTGCTACTTGGTTCATATTCTTTGTAATCGACGGATACAATTTTTATTTGCACAAAAATCTGCGGTCCATTTATTATGAAGTCAAAATGTATGCTAAAATAGATTCGACACATTATTGTAATTTTGACATAACCTTGAAAAGATATTTGTATTTAGCAAAGAAAGTAATTTCTTTCTTTTCAAGAAGAATTCGCAGGAATCCAGTGACGACACGCCGACCAAAAATTCCGTAGAAGCGACCAACGGAGCGAGCCGTTCGCGAACTTATTACACAAATCATTAATCATTAACGCCAGGGGCAAGAAAAATATGCAGAACGGCAACCGCTTAAATTATCTCCTGGAAAGGGCCGGAGAGGCGTGCATAATGCAGCATTATGCGGATTGAATATGCAATAGGGCCGGCCCGGCACGGGGCAAGACAGAAGTGTGCCGGATAAACAAAATAAGATTTGCGTGCTCGCCGGAAAATGGCGGAACCGTTGCACAAGCACTCGACGGGAAAGTTTCGGCGCCTATGTTTCCGTCCCGAGTAGAGAGCATCGCATCGGTTAAACGATTAACGAGTCTGTACGCGCTGGAAGACCGCGCGATGGATTTCGACCCTCCAAGTTCTGGAGGGCGCGGCCCGAGTACAATCCTCGCAGCTTCGAGTGTCCGCACGATAATCCCCCCGCTCCGGCCCGGCCCGGCCCGCGCCATCGTTTCGATCGCAGCCCGCCCGCGGTGTGCGGCTTATTGTTGGAATCGGGGCCAATTAAAAAATTCAAAACGGTTGCCAAACGGATACCCCAGCCGCGGATTTACACGCGTTAATGACAGCACGCGCCGTTACGAAGTTACCGATACCCGGGCCGCGCGGCACTGCGACCGAGAGCAAATCTGCTCGCGTACTAATCTCGCGTCATTAATAACTCGCCCCGCGGTCACTGACATTGACTAATTACTAATTAAATAATGGTTACAATAGACGCGTTTCCATGTAATAATAATTGATGAACATGAACAGTACTTGCGAATGCATAATAGATGCGTGCTCATTATCAGGCCGCTGTTCGCCGGAACGGCCGAGTCGTTTCTCTTTCGGTAATCAGAGATAACATTATCTCGATGCTCTTTGTCTTGAACTGTTCCGGATGCGTTCTGGCTGTTATTATTTGTTGCAATATTTGCGACGATTTTAAATAATGTAGTTAAGATAGAAATATTTAAATACATGTGTACAAGCAATATAAGATGAAATAAAACTATTATAAGATAAAAGTAAAAATATTACGAGATATTATATTCGATTTCTTCTTGATAATTACCCTGATCTACCAGGCTATATCTATACTTCTTGATCTAGGGTCAGGGTTCGCATCTAGACTTCGACAACAGAAGTATCAAATTTTATTTCGTCTCAGAACGATTGGACAGCACAACAAATCCCTTCGATGGAACAATTTAAACTTCGCGCATAATTTCATATTAATTTTACTGAATAATTTAACAGATCGTGTATAATTCAATATTAAATTTATCGAACAATTTCACAGATTAGGTATAATTTACCATTAATTTTATTGAATAATTTAATGGCTTAAGCGGGAGATTTACCGCGACTCGGGCCCGACTCGTTACAATACGGTTTAAGAACACATTTAACTAATACTTTGTAAGCGATTAAAAATTCAAATTGTATTCGACGTATCTCCTCGATCGAGATAATGCGAAATTAAAATCCGAAAGGGTAGAAACGGTGTCAAATTGCTATGATCCAGGGGGAGGATCGTCGACGCAGTCGGCTTGTTAATTAGAGTGATTTCGGGTCGAGTTTATATCGCGGAGAACGAGCGTATGGCGGGAGGCGGGTGTGCGACCTGTTCGTTTTTCTTTCGCTCCGCGGACGGATGGAGGGCACGGTTAACGGCGCGGAGGAAAATTACGTGATACGCGCGAATAGGTCTGTCGGAGGTTTAATCGACGACTCCGGTGCCGACGCGACGCTGGCGGTCGAGGATCGGCGCCGAGCGCCGAGCGCCGCTGCCCGCCCCGAAAGGAATAAATATCGGCGTCGACGGCCGATCCCGGCGTCGATGCGCAAATCCGTCGAATGAATTATACGATTATCGGCTTTGCCGAGTTTTTATTAGTCGGGCACCGGCCGCACCGGGCGTACCGGGCGCACGGGTGACGGGCCGAAGCTTTCGCGAATGACCCCGGCCGTTTTAATAATCGCGGCCGGCTAACGGCGACACCACCCCCCTATCTTCGCCCATAGACGAACGTCCGGCTTCAGGATTAATCCTTTCGCAGTTTAATTCGATACAGACCCGGCGCCGCCGATACCTTTCAAATTGTTACGAGCGCGTTTGTCTCCATCTGCGGCCGAAACGTTTTTCTTCGTTTCTCTTGTCCGCTCCCGATGCCCTCTCGAATCGTTTATTCCGCGCGACCGTACAGCGAACCACGATCTTCCTGTTTTATCGGGCAGTTTCACCCTCTATAAAGAAACCTGTTCCGCAAATTCAGATGCATACGGCGACTACCGCTAATCCCTCGCGCTACCATCTCTTTCGGAAACTGGGTTGATCAGCGCTGCATCGCAACAACCTTGACGAAACGAGAGGATTTTTAAATTATTGGTATTCATTGAATTGAATTATCAATTAATCAAGGCTATTTTTACATCGCACGAAGTCTGATTGTTACGATTGGAAGTTGATTTAACGTTGAAATATATTTCTTGTTAAGCGAAATGCTTTCAAGTGACGCTGTCATTGATTTTGTTAACGGTAAGAAGGGTTTAAATTAAACTGGAATAATACAATTCGGTTTAGATAAAATTACAAGACACTGTTGTTTCGTCCCGAAGACGGAAACGCCTGGAATTTCTGCCGATGGGGTTTATGACACGGACGTGAGGAAGGTTATTTTTGAGGAGAAGGCTTTTTTCTACATCTGGCAATCAGAATTATGTTAATTTCATTACCGCCTTCCTCAATAACCATTCCGTGTCATAAAGTTAAAGATTTCTGAGAGAACTGCCTAATTGCATTTCGAAGCCCACAGCTGGGACGTGCAATAAACCGGGTAATCCGAAGGGTCACCCGAACCGTGTACGCGACGGTACCGCAAACGTCGCCGGCTGACCTGGACGATTCCCGTAGCACTTTTGGCGTTGTAAATTATATACAACGTAACACGCTCACGGTTTGACAAGGGGATGTCACCGCGTTAAAGAAGGCACTGATTGGTACTCTACAGCAATCGGCAAAGGCCAATCAGTGCCCCTCCATCATACCAAAATGCAATTCTCGAGGAAACCCCCAAAAGGCAGAAACGCCCACACCCCCAGAAGAATCACGAGTTCGAGCATCGAACGATTAGAAGACACTCTTCTTCAAATCGTCAACCGAGACACATCGGTCTCCATACTTCGGCGCGCCGCTACATACGAACTAACGTCTCACAAGGAGACTACGGGAACACGCGAACACCAATATCTAAAATATATCAAGGTAGTTCCTCGGTAACACGTCAAACTACCGTGCCGCGTCGAGTGCCGTATATTCTATACAAGAAAACTTCGCGCCTTACAACCGCGAAGCCGAGCCACTCTCGGACGACACCGCGCGCACCTTAACAACTGTTATAAATGATATAAGACACTCAGCTAATTCATTATCTCGTAACATACCAGCTCACTATTTTTATTTATAATTGTCTAATAATCCACAGCCTGCAATCGCACGAAAATCTCGAAGATAATACTTTACACTTTCTTACACAATTTAAATCAATACATTACGCTTTATTTTTAATATCGTATTTTACAAGTATACGTAAATGAATCAGTCGTATTCTACTAACTGAAGAACAATTTTTAATCGTCCAGTAAATCGCAATAAATCACAATAATTGTGCCTGGTTTCTCCCAGATAGGTCCATAAAAATAAATCAACACCTAAATAGCCGCAGTCGGTCCATGCAACGCAATCTTCGCAATGATTTCACAAAGACGGCCGTGTATTTGTTTCGCTCCGAGCACAGAGAGAAGAGCATCGTGGAAACGGCACAGTGTTTAATTCAATAGTCCCGAAATCCGTCCATAAACGCGAGAATGGCGCGGCGAGACGCAATAAAGAGGAAATGGTAAACGATGCGCGGATTCCCGGGGATATATCCGGGATTCCATCGCACGGGAGAAATATCTGAAACAGTAGAATCACCATAAGGTCTCTCGCGCATCTACCCCGATATATTGAAATATCTTCCGAACTGCCGATTTCCTCCCTGCGACGTCTCGATCGCCCGTGAAACTTCGCCGCCACGTTCGCCGAATACAAAATCAACGGAACAACCTATGCGACCATTCTCCGCAGAAACTGGAGGAAGGCGAGGAAGATGGAACAGGGGAGAGAGAGAGAGAGAGAGAGATAGCGGGAGATGGAGAAAGATAGAGAGAGATAAAGAGGAAGAGGTAGTGCGGCGGACGCAAATTTTCCCCCAACATCGTTGAATTTTTCCGTCCCTTCCCCGGAAAAGGACAATCGGTTCTCCCGCATCGGTGCTCGTTTCAGGCTTCGCTTAACGGGGAAAAAGGCCGACAAACACTGGCATAAAGTGCGCGTTTACCCCCGCTCGGTATGCAAATTGACCGTTCGAAGCTCTACATGAAAAATGAAACGATTTACGAAACGCTCTCTCGCAGATGCTCGGCGGCGGGTACGCGCCACCAACTTCCCGGCGAAATGTTTGCACGCCGCCAGACCCCGGCCACCAAAGTGTCGTCCCTCTGTTTAGTTGTTTTAGATGGAGAGGATTTGCCTCCTGATCCAGCCATCCCCAGTCAAAGTCGAATAGAAATCGTCCGGGTTCTCGCGCGGCTGGTCATCAGCTCAAAACTATCGGAGATCATTGTCCGAGCGAATTCTTTCTAGCCTTAAATCATATTACGTTTCGAGGAATTTAATTGGACGTGGTTTGCGCGTTTCTAAAGACAACTCTTCAAGCTGGAAGCTATTTTAATTTTAAATTCTAATCGTCATTTTAATCTTAAGAATTTTTATTTTATACGACTCGTTGCACTTTGTGGATATGATATTGAATCTTGTGACTGAGAGAATTGTTTTGAATGGTTAATTAAGTGTAAATAAATTTGATAATGTATATATTATTTTAAAATGTAATGTTATAATTTCTCAGACATTGCTAGAGATGAAAGCGTTAAAGAGATCGATTGTAAACTGACTGAAATTAATGATCAAAGTAGCTCTTCAAAAATAACTTCGTATTTTCATTTTACATAATTTATTGTGCTTTATGCATATGAAATTAAATTTTGCGACTCGTACAATAGTTGCATGGTTAACTATTTCAAGGATAAATAAATATGATAATGTCAAAATTACTTTGGAATGTGATACAATTTTTAATAGTACTAAGAGTCACCATCCAAGTGGAAAGAGTAAGAGGACATTTCGTTCTCATTTCACTTCTATTATTTATTTTATTCTGCCGAGGGATATTACAAAAGAAAATGTCATTAACAAATTTCAAGCCGAATTCACGTCTACAGGAAATAGTTGCGGCGAGAAATTCGGTCGAAAAACGTATCCGTGGTGCCAATTCAGGCGGCGTCGAAGCAATTAAACGGCGCTGAAATCGCCACGGATTCGGCCGTAAGCAACCGGCCGTTAATTAGACACTCGCCGACGGGAAACTGAACGAACCTCGGGGGATCCAGGTTGGGGGCCCAGGTGAAAAATTAAGAAACCGTGGAACGTCGTCGGGACACGCGAGCCGACGAACGAATTTTTCATAACGAAACAGCGCCCGCTCGGTTTACGAGCGCTGCAGCCGCGGTGCACTTGGTAACTCAGACACGACGTCTGCGTGTCACGGAATAACAATAAAATATAAAGTTCCGTCGATTCGGAATTTATGGAATTCGCATATGTACGGGAGGGGCTTTTTCGAATGTACAGGCCATAACAGTGCCCCGGCGGTGGCGTCGACCGACGCAACGCCACCGGCACACACTGTCGTTTCCGGCGGACCCGCATGCATTACCGTCGCCGGAGAAATAAGCCTTCGCGTTCGCTTGCACCGCGAATAAAATTCCCGTGTGCCCCCGCCGATACGTGCGCGCCTGTATTATATACGTTCACCCGTGTGTACGTGTATTTACAAGGCGACGTAACGCGGGGGACAAGACCGCGCGCCGTTCCTCCGGGAATAATCGACAGAGCCATAACAGGGTTATTCGCCAGCTGACGCGAAATTGAGGGGAAGCACTTTGCCGGAGCGCGACGTAAACCGGACCGCTTCGTTTTACGATATTTATTGGCCACTTCGAGGAGATTTTGGTTTAAAACTCGAAAATTCCGAGCCACCTAAACCTTCCTTCGTCGCCTTTTATTTTTTTTTACCGAGCCCGGGCGATACTAACCGCGCCATTCCGACGGTAATGGCGCCTCGCGGAGGAACGCGCGAGATCGAAATCCTCGGCGGGCTTGTTCGACGAATTGTTTGGCGGTAGAGCGTGAATACTGTTATCTTAAATATACATTAAGTATATTACTTTTAACTTCCAAGCTTGTGTTTTACTATTTAATATATTAATTGTAATAAAATAATTTTTACCAACGATCCTAGTAGATCGCAGTAAAAATGAACTTGTAAAGTGATCTTATATTTTAATATTTATATATTGATTGCAATCAATAATTATATATGAAAACCCTAATACAATTCGATCAGCTCGAATGCATCAGAGTAAATATAAATTTTGAAACTAGTCTTATATTTTTATATTTGTATAATAATTACGTTATAGCATCACACACTAATAATTCCAATGAAATTCAATTCACTCGAATGCATCACGATAAAAATAAACTACCAACTTATGTGTTAATATTTACATATTGATTGCGATAAAATATTATATTTAAAAATCTAAATAAAATTCAACAACTCGAGTGCATCGGAGTAAAATTTATCTTCCAAATTGGCTTTATATCTTAATATTTATATAGTAATCGTGCTATAGTATTGCACACTAAAAATTCCAATAAACTTCATTTTATTCGAACGCATCGCGGTAAAAATAAACTCCTAAACTCAGCGGCCGGCACTTAATAGCGAAACAGCTGTAATTATTAGTAAGTTTCCATGGAGCAATTACTGTCGAGGTTGGACAAGCGCGATTACTGTCGGCGGTGAAGTTATTGTTGAAGCTTGATAGAGCAACGATTACCTCGTCGAGCTTGGCCGCGGCTCGATCGAAGCTCTGCAGGGTGCGGGTGACGCAATTATTGTTGAGCCTCGACGGTGGCGTTCATTTTTTTACTCGGCCGGCCGGGATTATTGTTCGGCCGGCTGCGATCGTTATTAAACTCCGGATAACACGGCCGTTGTACGCCGAGGTCAATGTCGGCCACGGTTCTGCGCCGATTGTTGGCAGTTTGCACTCGACCCTAACTTCCATCGTGCAAAATACAGAGATGAAAAAACGATTCTATTATTAATATAAATATATAGAGGTGTAATGATTTTTATTTCGATTCAATTTTCTGATGCAAGATTCTCAATTAAGTGTGACCTCCATATTAAGTATCTCACGGGGGTAGTTCTTTAAAAATTGTTTTCTTTCGCTATTCTCAAGGGGGCGTTTTCTTTTAATAGTTAAAAATATTTAGGCAGCTTGTAAAGGAAGTACATTCTAATACGTGGTGTGATATGATCTTGAAATTCGAAGATGAACGTCAAACTTGAAATACTACTCACAGTCATATTGTTTTATGAACTATGTGATGCAATATGAAAATAAAGACTACGATAGAACGAAAAATTAATAAACGAATAATAAAATAAATAACGAAAACTTAAAGATTATAATAGGGGTGGCGACATTTAGGTGAGCCACCCTATATATATCAGAAAAATTCTCCAAGTGCTAATGGTTGTGCTAATGGTTGTGCTAAGGGTTGATGATAAACCTATCGTTATCTCGTTTCCGTTGTCAATTTCTTCGTTAACGTGCTCTCAAATTAATCCGTTCCACTATTTTCTCCTTGTATCTCTCTCCCTCTCTGACTCTACGTATTTCTTTCTCCGTTTTTGCCTCTTCAGCTCTCTTCTTCCCTCTATCGTCCTCGGCCGCGCACGCGGAAGCCAAGGAATTCTTTTCTTCAAGGGATTTATTAAGGATCTCTCCGCGTCTCTCCGAGAATACACCCTCCTCGCTGTTACGCTTTGGTTATTCATCCCTCCCCCGGCAGGATCAGAGTAATCCTGTTTAATGGGTTCGCGATTTCTTACTTGTTACTGCGACACTTTATTATCTATTCTCTTTCCGCCGGCGCGATCTTGTTAAAACGAAAACGAAGTTCCTTCTTTGACGGGCGCATCGAGCTTCGAACTACAGGATCGACCGAACGAAATTAATGCTCTTTGCCGTGATTCTCGGCTTATCCACTCCGTCTCGCTGTGTTTACGTTCCAGTATGGACCGGTATCTGATACAGCACGCTGCCGATCTTCGCGCGAATTTCTGCCGTGTTGTTTCCGAAAGAATTCGATGCGAACTTTCTGCCATTTTGTGCTTTAAATGCGAGTCTTGCTTTCTTTGGTTACCGGGTAATGCGATTGAGCTAATCAATTTTTAGCCTCCTCACGAATGAATTTTTATAGCAAGGAACAATCTATTCAATTGTTTCTTTTTTATTTGTCATTCATCTTATTTTATTCGATGAGGATTTGTTAGTATTGTTGAGTGATTCTATAGCGAATAGTTTTCCAACTGATTTCCATTTTCTTTATACTTAGAATAATTATAATTTTAAGAAAACTAAACGTACATATACATGACCAAGGGCGCGAGAACATTAAAGTGATCTTTTTCGTGGAATAAAAATCAACATCGCGATGATTTTGAAATTTTTTACCAATTTTTTCCTCCCTCTAGAGAAAATTATGCATTGAGCGTCTACTGATCTATCATCGAGGTCAATAACAGAATTAATATCACATGTAATTTTCATTACGTCGTGTGTCATATTTCCATCTCGTAGAAAGGTATACCTCTAATTTGATTATATTTTTGTTCATTAACAAAAATATATGATGCGTTGTACAGTAAAAATTAATTAAAACTGTCTGCCGTGCATATGCTGCAAGCAAGAAAGATGGAACAAGCGAAATTTATTATCTGCTAATTTTTTCGGTGAAATAAAGATAGCTCGAACGGATTAAGGTGGAAATCGATGGCGAATCGATATTTTGAACAACGATACAGCAACATTCTTGGATAATTACAGCAAGTCAAAAGCGACGAGATCGATAATCATAAATACTTTTAAGCTCGTTTACCCTTTCAACTTCGTCACCGTATTAACTCCATTAGTATTTTAACTCCGTCACTATTTTAACTACGTCACTATTTTAACCTCGTTACCGCGCCACCCTCCAGCTGCTCATTTTTGTCGTTAGTGCATCGACCTCGCTATCTATTACCGGAGGACCTGATGTATTAACGCGATTAGTGCCACGTCTGTCACATATGCGTGACACTAATTTTTAACCAGATTTCGATATCCATTTTTAGCCCGATATAGCGGATCAATCGGATCTTACATGGATTTTTAGGACGGGGCAGTGTTAATCGAACAATTGCTATGGTAAATGGAGCTCCAGCTTCGGTTCCACGAATTAAATAACTTTGATATCGTTTAAACTTCTGTACATGTAAAATAATTAAATTTTATGAATTTATATGTAAATATATTCGTATGAGATTAGAAAACAAAACACAGTTGATAGAATAATTGATGACGTATGAGTAGATGGAATAATTTATGACGAATAAGTAGATAGAATAATTTATAACGAATAAGTAGATAGAATAATTTGTAACCAATAAGTAGATGGAATAATTTATGACGTATAGACAGAATAATTGATGACGAATAGAGAGAATAATCGATGACGAATAGACAGAATAATTTAATCGAATAAAATAGATAGAATAATCGACGTCGATTAAATAAACAGAATAATCGACAACGAATAAAATATTCATACAACCATGTACAGGACTAATAGCAATTTCAACGAGGATTAAACAAGCGCAGCTCTGTAACAATGTATTTTGTAAATGCTTTTAATTATCACAAGTATCCCAAAGCACAAAAATGTATAATAAATATTTTTAAAGATATTTGGTAGATTATCATAGTTGAAACTATTAATAAATATACTAGACACTGCAAATAAATATACTAAAGATACTAATACCAATACTAAGAAAACTAATACTAATACCACGAAAAAAATCTGCCATTTTAGAAGACCTTATTAGGCAGCCAGCTAACTCGTTGATCACACGTTCCACCAAACCGTTTAAAAAACAGCGCGAAGCATTTACCGCGCGCCATGTTTACGAAGGAATTGATTGAAAGTGCGGGAACACTCGGGGCGAAATTCGTTCGTCGCGATGCCCCCCCGCGCGCCGCACAAAACGCAGCTTTGTTCTCCTATTTGCGTCACGCAATCACGGCAATGTCCGTCGGTCGCATCAATAGCGACGTCGCGCTTATAAAAATGCATCGATTCCGCTGGGAAATACGCGGAGGGGGGGACACCAGAAACGTTCCGCGAGGTTGCGCGGCGACAAATACCGGAACGGTGTTTCTTCCGCGGCCGCGGTTGTTAGCGCGCGCCGTTTCTATGGACGCGGCCGCGATCGCATCTTCGACGCGTTCCCGCTTTTACACCGTCGACGCGGATTTCATAGAACGATTCGCGCGTACAGTCCCGACGGCGAAGGAATATGTAATAATGACGCGCCCCGGCGGTGTCCAATACCCCATGAAAATTCGATTCGCGCGCGCGAATTCCACGGCGCCGGGATTTCCCGTTAATGGATCTTCCCCGCTTAAAAGCTCTAAACAATAGCTCGCGTTTGCCGGCAGACTGCCGGAATGCGTGAAAACTCGCGTTCCCCGCGAAATTCTACAATTATTGCGATCGGATACCGGATATACGACGTCGAGGCATTTTCGATGTTTTTCGACTGCACGGCGAACATAGGAATTTCGCGTATTTGTTCGGCGAAATGCAAGAAGTCACGACGAGTATCCTGCGCGGTATTATTGATTTTTAATCTTGCGTGCGTGGAAACGTTGACGATGTACAAGCGTAATTGTAATTAGACTGCGGATGTTTATGCAACTTTATATTTGTACGATTCAAGTTTTGAAGCGTTAATTCGGAAGAAAATTTATTAATTATCCAGCGGAGATGCCGATTAGAAGATTTAATATCAATGTTTAATGACAGAAATGCTGGCTTTTATTTAACAAAAATGCGCGTTGCATTAATGCATAAAAATCTGCAGTTGTGCTTTTGTATTACGATAATTTCGGCGTTCATTTCTATCGCTAATTAAATCTGATTAGTCAGTGGATATTTAATATATACACAATTTATTAATATAATTTGATTGCCAATTCCTATATATTATAATATATCATAAATGCTAATTTAAAAACCGTATGTTTGCGATTAGGGTAGAGAATTCTTAATTAAGAACACCAAAGGTAAGATCGATTGAATGCAAAATCTATTTAAAATCGTTCTATAATCCACTTAGAATTGAATAATTATTTTTTCGCCTGTGGTTTTATCATAATTGTAAAAATGAGGTCACGGCCATTTCTCATTTCTGATCATTCAGATTCTAAAGATACATTTACGAATTATTTGTTCAAACAAATACTTTAACCGAACAAATACTTTATTGTTAATATAACAAACCGCTGGTTTCGGTGGTCCGTAAATCTGGTGTTAAAGTGTGTTACAGATGGGGCATAATTAACGCGTGTTTCGTTCCCGACGTCAGCGACGGTTGTCGCAAAACCAGGGTCCAATTAACGCTGCTTACGTCGCCTCTTTTTAAACTATCCGGGCTCGTTCCTCCGCTTTCAAAAACAAAAACGGCGAGAGAAAGAGCGAGAGCAAGAGCGAGAGCGAGAGAACGAGAGAAAGAGAGAGTGAGAAAACTGGAAAAGTGGAAACGCAACTTGTCCCAATTTTCAAACTCCTCGAACACGTCGCGCGTATAATTAAAAAGAGAAAGTCGAAGAGCGGCTCGAGCGCTCGGCAAACTATTCATTCTCTGGTTTCTCTTGCCGCGGATATTTCCCGTTTCCCCGTTGACCCGCCGCGATCACGGCGTCGCGGATCAATGGGATCGATGCCATATACATACCGCGATGCATCCCTCTCCGTCGAATGCATTCTCGAGCGCCCTCGTGGTCCTTCGAATCCCTTATGCATTCGCGCCGTTCGGGAATATGGTGAACCGAGCGACCGTGGAAGAAAACTTGCCCGCGTTCACAGGAAATCTTACCCCCGAGGTGAATTCATCGGATCCCGGCGGGATCGAAAAAATGCTAATCCGACGGATTTCGAATTCTGCCGGTGTACAGGCGCCGGTAATTAAGTCGACGGAAGAAAAGGAGCGAGATCGCCGAGGGGTGGCGTGCACAGAAAAATTCGCGAATTTAGGACGATTTTTCGTTACGACAGCAGAAACCTGCTGATTTGGTGGAAAGACGAGATGACGCGCGATTAATTGTTACGAGTGTAGACGGGATAGACGATCGATCGGATAACGTTTTTTTTAATAGAATTCTTTGGAACTGATTGGTGGATTTTAATGCGAAATAGAAATTGTCTGCGCCGATTGCGAGGAAAATGTCTTTTGTTGTCTTTGTTCTAATTAGTGTTATTAGATCGTGGATTTTATGCGTTTATGGGAATAATATGTAAGCGAAATGTAAAGTGGTGGACTGTTAATTATAACAGTGGTACATAATTGTAATTTATTAAAACAATTTAAGGGTAGAAAGAGATTGCAGTATATCTTGCAATTGATACGATTTTTATTTTCTATGATCGAGAGTCTAATCGTGATACATAACTTCATCATGACGAAATATGACAAAATATTATAAAGTTTAAAACAGTGAAAAAGTGAAAAAGTGCGAAAATATCAATATACTATATTCAAACTATTAAACTTATTAACAGAAGGCAAAGAGTTCTATGCAACTTCTGCATCCCTCAATTCACACGCATTTTCACCCTCTATAAAAACTCGCAGTCAATGACAAATTATACTCATGACGTATTATATATTATAATACTCACGACAAATTATGACAAACTATATCAAAATTTAAAACAGCAAGAAGGTGACAAAAATATAAAAGTATGAATATACCATCTTCAAACCCTTAAAATCATTAACAAAAGAAAGATGGTCCACACGTTGCACCTTGCAAGCGATGCACACAATGTTTATTCTCCACAAAGATCCGCAGTCTATTTATTTATTTCTATTTATTAAAATCTTATGAGATATAAGACAATGAAAAGATAAAAATCAATGTAACATAACCAAGCTATTAAAATCATGAACAGCAGAAAAGAAGCTGCACACGCCGCACCTTACGAGCGCTGCACAAAATTGATGGCGCGCGCGAGAGCGTCGCGTAACGAAGTTAAATAAACAAGCGACAGAGTGTGCGCCGTATAATGTCAAGGTGTATAAATAAAAGGTAAACCCGCGAGCTCGTTAGGACCGGTCGGTGACTCTCGGTCGCCATCGATGTTAGCGCGTCGCGTCGCGTCGCGCGCGTCGGCTCGACTGACGCGCAAGAGGCAATAAAAACAATTACCGCAGCCGAAGTATCGAGTGACCAGTTCCGGGCAGCGAAAACAGTTTCGAGTGCAAATAGTTAAACCCGATAGCCCCTAAATGCCAGGTTAGCGGAAACTATGCTCGCCGCTAAATGTTTTGACTGACTCTAGCGACGAACTCGGTGACGACCGGGCCAGCTCCGCTCGCAACGATCCCCTCTCTCTCTCTCTCTCTCTCTCTCTCTCTCTCTCTCTTCGTCGTTGGCTATCTTTACGAACGAGCGGATAAGTCGCTTCGAAACGACGCGGGAACGACTGTCCCCCGGTTATTGGAGAGTGATCCACGCGAGGATTTCGCTTCTTACTAAAACGTCAATAAAACTCATTTGTCTTACTTCTTTGCCACGGTCTGCGCCACCGGCTCGATGCTTCCCCGCGTCGAACATTTGTTCTGTTAATGTGACTTTAGTTGCTTTCGGGAGAGTAAATGTGCCGGAGTAGAGCAAGAACGTCGAAGATAGGACAGCGAGCAGGTCGAATGACGTACGGACGATTATCTTAAAAATTTAATTACCGGACTCGGACGAACGGCGTGTCAACCTCCACAAACGATTGCTGGCATTCCGCGGTTTCGTTCGATCTCTCGTGTTTTGCTACTTATTTGATTTCGTGGATGTAATTGATAATTAGACTGAGGACTTTATGCGTTTAAAAAGGGAGTGAGTAGATGTACGAATTAATTCTAAGAAATATAGATTAGATAACAATTCTGAAATAACTTTAACTATCGTAATAATTTGAAGCTCGACAACATAACCTTGATATGACTTAAAGTTCGATGATTGGTCATTTTTTAAATCCTTAATAGAAAACTGAAATGAACTAAGGATGTTATTAGATTATTTTCGAGTATTTTTATTAGTGTGATCGTAATTTTAATTGCTTTAATTGTAAGGAATTTATATGATTAACTTGGATAATTTTTGGTTCGCATGGAGATTCTAGTTATGGTTTTAATAAGGGATGCTGTTACCACAGACACAGTAATACAATAAATAAATTAGACTGTGGATCACTGTGCGGAATAAGGATTACTTAAATTAATGGTAAGAAATATAGATAAAAATTCTAAAATACTTTAGCAATCGCAATAAATAGAGTAACGATATCTAGCCCGACAATTGATCATTTATTATATCCCTAATAATTAAAATTTCCTCCTTTGACAATAATTGTTCTTCATTCATATGTGCTGGATACTCAATCCTCATTACACCCAGGTAGCTACCATAATTCAAAGAAAAATACACGGGTCAAAATTGACCCATCTTCGAAATCATCCCTCTTCATCTTCGCCAACCGTTCACGAAAGATTCTGTCTTCTGCCATGTAATCAAAGCACCTCTCGACCCCGTAGACAAGACCCCGGGTCAAAAACGACCCGACGCCTTCGCCGTTCCACTTCGAAGCTCCTCGAAGCCATCGCACCGAATTTATTCATCGTCCAGCAGTTCCAATAAGAGAATCCCGAGTTTCACGGCGAGATCCGAGCACGTCTCAATTCCGAGACAAAGAACTTCGGGTCAGGGCTGACCCGTGTTCACGGTCTGCTGCTCGGAGCCCCTCCCGGCAACCCTTTGGCCGCGTCGGACGTGCAATTTCGAGCATTACGACGGCATCTAATACAATCCACGCCGTTTCTCGGCCGGCTTTTGTGTCCGCATTTATATTGCTCCTTTTGTCGAACCAAGACGACAGGGCCGAAAGAGAGACGGACAGAGAGAAAGAGTGAGAGGGAGAGAGAGAGAGAGGAAGAGAGAGAAAAAGAAAGAAAGAGAGAAAAAGAGAGAGAGAGAGAGGGAGGGGGTAGAAGAAGACCGGCCCGAGGAAAAGGAGAACAAGCCCGGCCCCCGTCCTCTCATTTCGCATCAATACCTCCCTCGTCGGCGATCCCATTCAGTTCGGTCCGCTTGCAGATAGCGCGCCGAGTGAGAACGCTCGTTTATACGACGTACAAAGGAATGAACGCATCCCCATTAGCATGCGCGCACATCGCCCCCGCTTATTTGCGCCGGACGAGTCACGCGTCACCCCCGTTCAGCCGCGTTCATTTACATTAAACTTCCATCGTTCACGGACGATGATCTCCGACCAGGAAATTCAAAAAAACTCGAAAACTTTTGGCCACGCGCGGCATACGCAAACACGGGATAAACTTTGTTTCACCGGATACAAATTTTTCCGACTTTTTCTGGTATATCTCCGACAATACGGCGACGCGATTACGTGTCAACGAACGCCGAGAACTGGTCAAATTTGGATACGCGTGACTTTTGAACCAGTGAATTCCCAGATTTGAGACTTGAATGTTTAGATTTCTTGCGATGCAAGCTACGAGAATATGTTATAAAAAGTTACAAAATTCGTGTCCGTTGGAAGGAAATATCACCTAGATTATGCGATGTTTTTGTCGCGTAAATTCATGGCTGGAAATTGACTTTAACCCTTTTAGTGCCGGACGACGATATATCGTCGTTTGCTACACTTGCCAGAAGTGCCAACGACGATATATCGTCGTGCGTGTAATAACGTCTTAGTCTTCGCATTGTGAGACAACTTTATCTGTTAATAAATTTATAAATGATCTAATTTGATTGTAAATAATCAAATTTCGTTGACAAAGAATTTGTAAACCGATTTGGGTCTGACATTTTACACATTCTATACCGGAGTGTGCTGGGACCCTGTTTACGCTGGAGCGATAAGATGGACAGATGGACTAAAAATTAAATGTTACATATTTGCAATAGCTAGATAACCAAATAGCAATATTTGTGCTAGTAAAATTTTGTTTCAGCAATGTTTTAGTACGTATACCAATTGCTTGTCTTGCAGCAGATAAAATCCGTTTATCGCCCGCACTATGCAATCGATCTCTTCTTTTATTTTTGTTATGTAATATTGTTTATCTTGTTACATAATAGCAAAATATATTTAGATGTTACATAAATGCAAAATATATACTTCATAATAATTGGTCTATATAGAATTATGATGAAAAGATGGCTTCTTGTATGCGCAAATACGTTTTGAAAGAGAGAACTCAACGTTTACTTTTTCTTAGGGAGACTTTTACCTTTGTTATTTATATAATTTTGAACGAGTAAAGAAAAACTAGTGTCATTGTTTTGTTCTCTGTTTCATCCTTAGTATACTGCTTTTGGAATCATGTAAATATTGTTTCCCGTTTGGTTTTTATGATTATTTTCCCAAACCCTAGTAAAACTGTGAAATTCGGCCGGTTATTCTCGCATAGGCACCTCTTTTTCGTCCGGCACTAAAAGGGTTAAAGTATTTGGATATCTTTTCTTTTATTTATACTATTTGCAAAGCGTATAAAATAGAAAAACAGTCTTCAAACAAATGTTACTTGTTTCGTTCAAATCATTTGGTATACAATTTCCTAATAGTTTAAACAATTGGCAAACGCTCTAGGTATATAACTGACGTTTCTTCTCAATTTTTAATTTTCTGATCTGAATCCACAGTTCATGAAATCATGAACGACACGATTAATGTTTGTTTCCTTTAAGAACAATAACAAATGTATAATTTCTCACATCGAACTCTTCCATTTCAACGCGTCAACCCGAAGTTTTCCAAGGAACGCTGTACTCCCACCGTTCGATTAAAACCAATAAACCTCGCGATCGACTTTTTCCACCGGGGAACGTTGATAAGAGAAGGACGCGAGAAACAGCACGAAAAACGTAACACTTGCTCGGACCGTTGTTTCTTTCCGCATCGAGCGGTGTCGATGAAATGTTCGGAACGTGCGGAACCGAGGCGACGGCCTTTCCGCGGCAGGATTTACGGGACGTGCGAGGCGCGTTGCGCGGGATATTCGCGGGCGAGCTAACGCGCGGCAGAGGAGGAGGATGAGGAGGAGGAGGAGGAGGAGGACGGGGTGGGGTGCAACAAAAGAAATTAGAATGCTAAATAATTGACACGCGGTACGCTTACAAATCCGTTAATACGACACGGACGCATAAATGAATAGTAACCAGATGTTGCGCCGCGGCGCACGTGCAGCGCCGCGCAATTTTTCACGTGTCCGTCGCGCGTTCCCATTTTCCGGGCGTATTTATTTTTCGATTGTCGTCGGCGGCGGGACAATAATTATTCATCGGCGCGGCCGGGGCGAGCCGCGCGTCGCACCGTTACAATTTTCCGAGATGTTCTCGCGCTGCTCGCTTCTGGTTTTCTCTTCCTTCCTTCTTTTTATTGTCCGCGGGACGAGGAGAAAAGGGGACGCGGAACGGGGAAGGACAACGACGGCGAACGGCATTAACCGATGAATTAATTCGCGGAACGACCGCGCCGGGGAAATTCGATGGAAATGTTTGGACGATAAATTTCGTGCCGCGCGTTACCCGTGCGAGAAACCCCCGGTCGCGAAGCCTCCCCGAAACCCGTTTTTGATTAAGATAGAGTAAATTAACGGGCGAGAGAGCACGCGCGCGCGCGCGCGCGCGGTTGTGTTTTGACGCGTTAATGGGAAGACCGGGGGCCGCGGCCGGAAAATTCGATAGATGTTTTTCGTGCATATTTGCGGGAAAAATTTATGGATTGACTCTGGTCATTTCAAATAATGATATTTGAAGTAATCCGGCCGCGAATGTTTGAGCTCCCAAGCGGCTCGCCGGTTTCATTATTAATCCACTTTGATGTGTACTTTAATTACTTATCCTCGGGAAAGTCGGTATCGGTCCAACGTGATTGGAAATTCGAGCTCACCTGTAACAGAAATGAAAGTCACGCGTTAGCACGTATTGTTGGGATACCATCGGAGACTACGATTCAACTGCCATCTTTATGCGTTCATGGTTATTACGGTATTCATCTTATTATTAATACTCTCGTATCATTGTGATGAATCTTTTATGGAACAAAAATTGGTGCATTAATTTGACTTCTCTTTGATTAATCGTAAGGTAACATAACCTCCTCTGGAAAATATATATTTTCAATGTTTTAGAATATTTAAATTATATTATCAAATTTTTGGATAGTATCGCTAGTTTTTGAGTGATAATTGTTCGAAAATTGTATGACTTTAACAAAAGTGTTTACATTATTAAATCTCAAGATTGTCGTGTGACATTCTAAGAAAATTTTTACAGTATTAAATCGTATTAAGTGATAACTAAATCATATAAAGTGAATATTTTTAAAGAACTGTTAAAAGTCTAATTGTATCGACTCAATTTCACAAGCATAAATTGCAACAATTAGTCATGTAAAATGGAGTTACTGTAGGTCATCCAATACTATTTTAAATATGGTGTTAAAATGGCGTCGAGAGCAAAAGGTTAAACGGGTTTACATTTAAAGAATCATTAAAAATGCAAAGACAATAAATTCTCTCCAATTAGCCCTCAGTTTATAAACAAAAATAGACAACTTGAGAAGAATAGATACTATTATTCGATTCTCGTATCTCCTTTTTATAGTTTATTAACAATCCTCAACTATCCGCTCGTGGAAAACGAGCCACGACCCTATCCTATCTTCTCTCCCCAAATTGTCTATTTTCGTTTACAATCCGTGGGACAATTGCAGAGAATTTACTATATAATACAAGAAAATGGGACAAAAAGTCATATAAAATAATAATAAATAAAAATACTAGAAAAACAATAGAAAATGAAAGTACCGTATATAAAACGAAATACTCTAGTTTGAAAGTTAAAATATCTCCGAGGGAAAAGGTTGTACATATCAAGAAAATTAAAACGAAGAGTACCACATTTTATTGCGGCGAATCTAGTAAAAGGGCCAATAGCAAGGGTTCGATCGCGGAACGCGGAGCGATCGGTGGCCGAATTTATTCATTCGACAGAGGGCTCGGGTAGCCGGTGGTCTGTTTCGAAAAAAAACGCAGCCGTAGCCACCGGAAAATTATACGAAGTAGCTTTGACGAGCGGCCGATGCACGGTGGCGCGACAGAAATCCGTTTAAAACGGCGGGCCCCCGCCGATTAAGGGTCACTTTTAATCTGAAATTCGAATCAGCACCTGTACACCTGAAATCACACACGATTCCCCGCGGGCCGCGCCTTGCAAAAACGTGTCCCAAGCCGCCGCCGCCGCTCCTCCTCCCCCGCCCCGCATGTTTATGTATACGAAACGGTTAATTCATTTGCATAGGTAACAGCGGAGGTTACACGGGGACGCGTTCCCTTTCGGAATTACCGGGAGGCACGCACGTGCAAACGCCATATGCTCGGCGTAAAAAAGAAAAATTAAACGTTGCCCGCCATTTAATAAAAGCCCGGAGAAGGATTTAATTATTCCTCGGCTATACGAGCAACAATGAAACGAGCGGACGTGCCCGTTCATGCATTTCGTGGCGCGCGCGCACACCGTTGGAACCCATCGGATCGCCCGGCCCCGATATTGCGATATTATTGTCCGTAACGAATGAAACCTTTGATATTGATAACAGTGGAGTTTTCTTAACGGTGCCGGCGGTCGATTCTCGACTTTCTGACTCGGCGGGAAAGATTGCGGCCCGCGGTGAAATATATATCCGTCCTATCGGAGAACTTTTTAATTCGATCGGGAAACGAAGTGATACGGCTCGCGAGTGTTTTTATGGCGGGGCGAGACTACGCGGACCTCATTTTTCATTCTAAATTGTTCCGGGGGAATAAAAGGACGACTTGGGGCGGCATTGTTTTCGAATTTCTCGGGGATCGTGTGTAAAAATTATTCGTAAAGAAAACGACGTTGGGTTATGTTAAAATGTTTTGGTTAAGAAAGTGAACTGTGATGGGGTTTATTAATGTTTATTGTTAACGTGGGAACGTGGTATTTACTTATTTATGTATTTTTTATGTATTTAGGAAGTCGATCTTTGCTTGGAGAAGAGAAAATTTGAGATGTAATTTTTACAAGTCTTTGTGCAAGGTTGTGTACCATATATGTATGTATGATATATAATTGTAAAATCTGGGTAAAATTGTTATAAAACCTTGATGAATTTGTTATACTAGGTCTTAATGTTTTCCACATCTTAGGAAAATCTTTTCAAAATTTTTAGAAAATCTGTATTTTTTAAATCTCTGTAAATATATTTTATAAATCACTGTAAATCTCTATAAATCACTGTAAATCTTTGCAAAATTCTATAGAAAATCTTTATACTAAATCTTTACAAAAATCTTTAAAAAAACCTTGATACTACATCTTCACAAAAATCCTAATATTGTACTTATATCTTAATTATTCGCTATAACAATATAGTATAAAAATCTTTGTTTATCAGCACAAAGAAGTGACACATAGCTTCATGCTGAAAATACCGAGAAACAGAATTAACCGATAGAAATTATTAGATAAAAATGCAAAAATCCAATTAATTTAGATCTCCTAAATAAAGCAGACTCTTAAATATAGTAGCTGCTCCGATCATGTAATTTATTCAATCATTACCGATGAAAGCGTGTCTACGATTTCCATAATTGAAAACTATGCAACCAGTAATTTAACCGTGTCGGGTATCGCGTTGAATATTGACAATTTCCGGTTAGTTTATAAATATCCTGAAAACGTCTCGTTCACGACGGAAGTATCCGGGAAGAAGAGGAATATTGTCGATTTCCGTGGTGAATCTAATTTCCTGCAATAATTATGCAAATGAGTGGACGAAACGTGCCGTTTCGTTTTAGCGAATGCGGCCGACCAATGAACGGTAGGTGCATTAATTGCGATCGTTACGCGGCCGTGGGCGGAAAACTGGCGAAAACGGCTCCTCGGGATGAAAGAAGCTCAGTATTAATAAAAATTGATGTTCCTGTTAACTTTAGTAACAATTCTGAAACAAGAATGACCATAAACGATGCTCGTATCCATAATTACGGCATTTGCGTAACAATTTGTTTACTGATTATTTACAATAGTCGAATGTAATTTGTTGCATTTCAATTTTAATTTAGAATAATTGATAAAAATCGAGACTCTTTTAAAAGGGCACATTTATTTTGTTAACAACAAAGCCCACTCCTTCAGGAGACATAATTTTGAACGTGACCATAGAGAACCGAATGAAGTTCACAGAAATGGCAACCGTGAATTTCAGATGTAAATAAATGTAACAATGATATTCGTAACATCACGTTGTTCTGCAATGTCGTCTGTATAATGTACTTTACAATGCACTTTACAATGCAATTAACTCGAAGTTAATTAACTCACCGTTGTCACACATCCAATGCGAAACATGTATGCCATACAGGGCTAACCAGACCTAGTTCACTTTTCAAACAATTTTCACTCCGAAACTGGCAATATTACCGGGACTAAAAAAATTGGAGAATATAATTTGAACATTCAGCAACATTGTTTCCTTTATTAGAACTCGACATCTCGCTTCCAAGAGCGTTGAATCAATTGTTAATTTAATTCTTCCCACGACGGTATTGTTTGTACGAAAAAGGCACACTGTGACCTCGCCTGAGAGTTTTAATCATTTTCTATTTTTGTACGTAGTTTTAATTTATAATTGAGCTTGAATTAAAATTGAGCGGAGATCAAATTTTATTTAAAAAATTGAAAAAGAGGTTAAAATTATTGACAATACAATGCTATTGTATATATTAATGATTGAACCAAGCTCTCCTTTATATTTATTATACTGCATCGAACAATTGTTACTCGACGATGGAATCTCGTATATTATTTGCAAAATCAAGAAACCCTCATCACACGATACTATAATTTTACATAAAAATTTTGTCCGCGTAAAATTTACTTCGTCAAATAAAATAAAGAAACAATAAGTCGAAGAAATGATTTTAGATTCGCCTTTAAAATTTCTTCGAGTGCAAACGGTTAAATACAATAGAATCTATCTAGTATCACAAAAATTCTCTTGAAACATGATGCAGCTAATTTCCAACTACGTTGCACAGTTTCCACTCTAGCGCAAAGTGTTAAGACGCTGTAAAATCATCGAGAATTTAAAGTTCTCGAGGTTCGAGGCTGTTATCGCAATACGCGATCTGCGACACTTCACGCCGACTCGCGAGCATGCTTTCAAGGCCGCATACGTATCCATAGTACGCGAAAGAAAAAAGCATACGAAGACAGGGATTTTTTCCAGCCCGTTACACAGGAGAAATCCCTTGATTCGCCGTATAATATTACGTTGATGAACGGATCCATTGTGCATCTGAAGTGGATCTCGCATGATCCGCGAGCGGTTCCCGAAGAAGCAAAAGAAACTGCACGGAATAACTCGGGGCTAACAAGAGGGTCGGCTGCGAGGGAATTTATCTGAAATAATTAGATTCTTCATTAGCCGTGTGCCGGTGTCCCCGATGCCCGACAAGAAAAGCTACCATTCCAGGCGACGTATCTGTGAGCGGCCATCGCACGCAACCGTGAACGACCGCGACGAGACAGTAGAAGAAAGAATAAGAAGAATAAGACGAAAAAGAAGAAGAAGAAGAAGAAGAAGACGAAGAAGAACCGACAGAAGGAGAATAAAAAAGGAAGAGAGGCCGGGGTGAATATGGAGATTCGAGCTATTTGTTTCCCCGTTCGCGGCTGCGGAACAATCGAACGGTTCACACGAGCCGCGGAGCCTCGGGCCTCGAGCGTGAATGCGTGTGAGAAGAATCGCAATTAAAGGCGTTGAAACGCGGTTAGCCGCGCCGACCTGTCGGCCAGGATCTCGAAACCGCGGCGCCGAGAAAGGAAACGACCAACCACGCATCCGGCCCGCGCCCCGTCAATGGCCGAGGGCCTCGCTCATAATGCCCTTTGATGATTCGCGGAGGGCAGACCGTGTGTGTCAACCGGCTCGATTTATTCGCATCGCCATAATTAAGCGGCGACGCGCGCGGCCACCGCCGCTCGATTCTGCTCGCCGTTCATTTGTCGAACAACCCTTTGCTCGCGTTCTACCGTGATGAGTTGCATCCACCCGATTCCTATGGGGTGTTTATGGCCATTTTCAGGTTTGTTAGCACGGTAGGGTGGCTCCTAGAAGTATTCGGGTAGTAGTATCATTTTGATACTAGTATATTACTATATGTTTATTGTTGTTATATTAGTTATTTATAGTGTTCTATAGCATATTAGTTTATTAGTACATTAGTATATTGCTATATTAGTCTATTTGTATAATTAGTACATCAGCTTAGTAATATATTAATATTTTAATACATTAATATATTAGTATATTAATATTTTAGTAGATTAATATTTTAGTGCAGTAGTATATTGGTATATTAATATTTCAGTATTATAGTACATTAGTGTAATAGTGTAACAATATATCAGTATCTCAGTATATCACTACATACTATATTACTATATTAGTATCATTAGTACTACAAATATAATTAGTATTATTAGTACAATTAATACAATTAATATTATATTACTATAATTAGTCTACATAGGGTATCAGTGTATTTCTTATATTAAAGCATATAAATGCAAAAAATAAAACAAACTTTCGCTTTACTACAAAACGCTACCAACATAAATAAAGAAATATAAAAAACATTCGAATTTTTATGGCATTTTTCATTTCATTTTTTATGATAATTTATGTTTTAGCTTTATTAAATGATAGGTTGCGAAAGACAAAATTGTTTGTCATCGCCTGGCATTGTTTAATATTGTTCGCCGTGAATTGGCTCTCTTCGGACCACTCTTTTTTGTTGTTGTATTTTGTATAATGCAGCATAGATCGAGTTTACTGCAGCGCTTTTTTTTTGGAACGCGAAGAGGCGCGTCAAGAATTTATGAATGTATACTTTGCTTGATTTTATTTTTTGCCGCTTCAATTTATTCCGCGGCGAATGAAGGCGCCATTATTATTGGTTATCCATTCAACAAGTTGTCGGGCACAATGTGAAAATTATCATGAATAGACCGTGGATTTTTCATGAGCTCCGTAGCGTGCGTGAAATTGCAATCATTGAAAAGCGTAAAGCTGATTGAAAATTGATGTGTTTTAATTTTATTCGCCGTGAACCGAAACCTAGTGGCTGAATTGAAATATTCATTGAATCGTTGTTCGTAAATATTGTAAAATGTTCACTTTGATGTTTATTTAAAATGTGCAACGACGAGCGAAACAAAATTTTTGACGGATTTAGTGAATAAATCATGAAACTTTGTAATCAGAGAATAAACGTTACCGTGTTTATACAGGTTAGAAATGATCAATCGTCAATTTGTGTATTTTATATTGTAGTGTTAAATCTATAATAATTTCGTTTTGTGTCATCTTTCAAGTAACATGAATTTGAAGTAACACTTGGAAATCTCCATTGAAAATATACTTTTAGTATCTCTATTAAAAATAATGTACATTTGGAATAAATATTATAGAAAATATATTGAAACGATGGAAAATGCTCATTATTTGTTTCTCAACTTGTTTAACATCTCATTATGCAATTATTTTTATTAAATAATGCATAATTCTTATTAAAAAAGTATAACTGCTGTTAAAAAATGTATAATTACTATAAAAAAAGTACAGTTGCTATTACAAAAGTACAACTACTATTAAAAAAAGTATAACTGTTGTTAAATAAAATATGCTACCTATTAAAAAAGTATATTCAATGTTAAACAAAATATTATTACTTACAAGATACAACTATTAAAAAGGATAACTAAAAAAGTATAACTGCTACTAAATGAAACAAACTAGAAATTACGAACGAAACTAAATTGACTATTAAACAAAATACGATTACTACGATACAAAATATAACAATTATAAAACAAGATAACTCCCAATATAATTCCAAAATCTAGCAATAAGCGTCAAAACGAACGACGATGTAAATAAATTCAAATTGGACGCGGAAGCGTAGAAATTCGATACCGGAATATAATACGAAAGAAAGGGAGAAGAGCGGAGCAGATGTTTCCAATAATCCCGCGGATAGTAAGTCGATACTTCGCGGAGTGAATCCCGATTGGACATTTCCTCGGGCGAGACGCACGGTTGCGTTTAAATCTCATAAATTTGTTGAAAATTTTAATAATTTCGAGGGGCTTTCGGCGAGATGATCTTGGTCTTTTGAAACCGTCCATTCATGTCCGGCTTTAATTGAAATACCGTTGCCGGTATTGCGCGGTCGGTTTCGCAGGCAACGGCCGGGGATCCGTCGCGAAGAATTGGCCTCGGACCCGTTTCAAATGTATCCACTAAATTTTCGCGGAATATCATCCGACGACGACGACGACGACGACGACAGTGGCCGGGCAATTGAGAGCGAGCCGGGAACGCGTCAAAAGAAGCGGCTCGAAAACCTTTACAGAGTTCTTTTAGCGGCCGTCTCTATCCATCTCTCCATCTCTACCTCTTTCTCTCTTACTTTCTTACTCTCTCACCTTCTCGCTCTCCTGGCGACGTTCTTTTCTAAAGAACCGCAGAGAATGAAACATCTGTCGGCGGGATCATTAAGACGCCGATGCCGAAAAGAAGCCGCGGCAAAAGTGGCAATTTCGCCGTCTCTTAATAAGAAAGCAAACCCGTACCGCGATTACGCGCGATGGAACTCGACGGTAGCGGCGCGGTCCTAGGCGACGCGGATTCGCGAGTAGCAATAACGCGCGTTCACCGAGTCAAACCCGCGCGGCCAGCAATTTATCTTAAACCGTTCCGCGACGGCCCGTTGAAAGAGAAAACCGAGTTTCTAATTGGCTCTCTCTCGGCGGCCGCGAATTAGCGACATCGTGACATCGTTTCACGCTCTATCTTCCATCATTTTTTTTCTTCGACGGTCGTCGTCGTCGTCGGCGGCTGCTCCGCTCCGCCGGGCATTATCGTTTTCGCGGAAACCGTAGAAACCGCTTTAAACATTCACGGAACAATCCGGTCCGCAACAATGGCCCACCCTTTTTCCAACTCCTCGCCCGTGGGGAATCCAGCCGCGGTTTCAAATCGTGCTCAAAAATATCCCCCGCTTCCCTTTCTTGTGTTTGAGTTCTCTCTCTCTCTCTCTTTCTATTTTCTTCTTTTTTTTTGCGGCGCGGCCCGTTGCACATAGACAGAAAGAAAGTTTCGAGTGATTTAAACGAACTTTTGTCCGGCACTTCCGCTATTTTTCCTGCGCTCCGTTCATTCCCGCGCCGTTCGAAGTTTACCCGACCATTGTACGCTTCAAGTTCGAGCGGGCCGGTCGCGGCCGAGATTTCCTTCTGCTCTCCGGTTTTTCAACTTTCGAAACTGTTTTACCGCGCAGCAGAGACTCCATACGCCTTTTATTGTTAACGTCAGCTCGCCGCGGTGTTACGTGAATCGAAAACGCCGTCCGCGCGGTTTACTCGCCCTTTTGCAAATTATACCGATGGCCGTCGGCGTGCCAACCGTTTTTACGACCGCGTGGAACGCGGACTGAATCGATTGACGTCTTTCCAGGACCCAGTTCCTTAGTTGCCTGGTTTCAGTGTACTGTGAACAGTTTACTATAACCATTCTCGTAGCCGTGCTCCCAAGTTTCGGAACATTGGCGAACTGAGCATAATTCGCTGATGCTACTTTGGCATTTGATGCATTCTAAGTTATTCTTAGCGTACTTCGAAATTTAAGTAAACTTGTTACTAAATTTATTGAATTAGTTACAAAAGTGGAATAAAATTGTGCTATGTTTTTAATTATTTTAATAAGTTCTAAATTATTTAGCAATATTTTTGAATATTTTAATCTAGACAGAACAAGGACATCTTTAACATTGTAGGATGTTAGTAAGATGTTAGTAGGATGTTAGTTTACAGGATGAACGTACGACTTTCAAGACGTATTAAAGATGTCTCAAATTGAACGTCGTATTATATAATAAGACGTATTCACCTCTTAGGCATGGCGGAACTTTATGCGGGGCTGTTTCTCGGTACGGCAGAGTTCAACGCGAATTACGTGTAAATGATACGGCACTGCAATGTGTGACGGGTAATGCTGTTCTTTACACGAGTACATTGGAATGAAGTGTTTGATGATTAAATTATAATTTTTCTTAGAGATGTGACACACGCATTTTAACTTGAACAATTTATCAGACGGCATCCGCGAAATCCACTATAGTGGTGCTCCGTGCCGAAAGATGGTAGCCGCGAAAGCCATTATAGTGATGCTCAGTGCCTAAGAGGTTAAAAACGCCATTTTAGGATGTAAGACGTCCAAATCTAAAATGGATGTTAAATGGCCGTGTTTAAGACGTCTAGTGCTTATTGAGAACGGTTTTTAAAATATTGATGATACTATTGAGAACAATACAATATAACAATCCACTGTGAAAAATACAAATCGTCCAAGTCAATTGGAGAATGTTGAATAAAAATGTGTCATATCTTTTATTAAGTCTAACAAGTCAATAATAAATACTTCAATGTCTGTAAATACTTGCAAATGCCTTCATAATTTCTTATGTCGTTAACTATTTAAATAATTAATTATTCAAAGCGTTCGAAGAATAAACCATTCAAATAATGGACTACTCAATGATGAATCGTTCAAAGAATTAATTGTCCAAAGAGAAAATTATTCAAAGAATTATCTAAAAAATTAATAGTTCAAAGAATGAACTATTTATATAATGGACTATTCAATGAATGAATTGTCCAAAGAATTACTTATCTAAAGAATGAATAGTCCAAAGAAGGAACTACTTACAAAATGTACTACACAATGTGTAAATTATTCAAAGAATTAATTATCCAACGAATGAATTGTTCCACCAATCAATTACCTAAACAATTAATTACCCCAAAAAATAACCGTTCAAACAATCAATTATCTAATCAATGAACAATTCACGTAACAACTAACTCAACGAACGAGCCACTCGATGGACGAATTCAAAGTATTAATCGTCCAAGGAATGCAGAGATAATTGAGCGCGATAAATCCGACGTTCGAAGCGAAATGATTTCGTGGGTTTTTAGTGCGGCACCACCATGTAAATTGTTTCGTTCCGGCATGCAACGGGGCTCTGGTCCGGCGAAGGAACAAATAAGTCGTCGGAGTGAAAATGCCCGGTAAATTTTGAATCGATTCGGCGCGGCGGCGTAACCGGCCCGGGGGGCAGGGCGAGCGCATTAAAATAAAATACGACGGCGATAATCAGGAGTTCTTTAGGAGTCGTCGGGCCTCAAACCGGGGCTGCGAATTGAAAAGAGAAATACGCGCGCGGCCCGTTTATCAGAAAGGTGCTCGACGGGTTCCCCCGCTCGGGCCCGATATTTCTCAGACGTCGAACGGCCCCGGCGGGTTGCTCGCCGAGCCCGCGTAATCTACTCAAAGCAAGACTGGAATATTTGAACTGTCCTGGAAATTGGATAAACGATGCCAACTTGGACCGGTTCGACCCTAGCGACGCGTCCGCGACTGCTCAGTGACGTCGATCTCGATAGATTTTTCAGAACGATGGCAGCACACTGGTCGAACGTGAATTCTATAATTATATCTATAATCCATGAATTCGTAAATTTATAATTATACTTATCAGTGGCGATACTTATCGAAACGAGCGCGTGGTCATATTCAGTCTCAGCTTTCCGAGGACTTGCGAGAACGGCCGATTGATATCGAAACGCAAGTGGTGGTTCGAGATTCTCCGCAATTAAAAATTAGTTGTTGAAGCGATTAAAAAATTCCATTTCGTATCGATACGTTTAAACGATTCGAAAAGTTAGAGCGAGCACTTCTCTTGCGCGTCGATGCCGCGCGAGAATCGCGAGCACTGTATCGGATCATTCTATAAATTTTTAAAGAGTTTTTTATTAACGCGCGCGTTTGAAAATTTACGAACAGTGTTGCAAAGGCAATTAGCTCGTAATCAATTTCGCAGCGCATTTTTCGAACGACAAATTGAAAAATGATTTTAATCGTTGCGCTGCTCTACGCGATTATTTTTAGCAAGTTTCATACGAAATAAGAATTTTTATGGAATCGATAAGGAGCAGTCGTCCGTACGGATTATCGTATCGGATTCTTCGCCTCGTGCTACGCTCTCTTGAGTCAAAAATATTATCTTCGACTAAATTTTTACAGGGAAACTCGACTTCGTAGTTTCTCTTTGAGCACCGCGTATAGCTTCCCTTCTTTGAGACGCTAAGAATTCTCTTTCGAATTTACGTAATGAGCTACGCTGGATTATTAAATGATAACGACGCAAGAAATAAGGAAGAATGTTCGTGTCAGAGGGATTTTTTTATTTAAAAGTATGCTAACTTGTTAGGACCTTCTTGGAAAAAACCTGTTCGCTCGCGATGCTTTCAGAGAGTAAACTCGCGAAGAGGAAAAATTGATCGGAGCCTTCGTTGTCTGAATTTTTTATTGGCCGAAAGCCCAAGTCGAACTATGTAAAATTAATAAGTTATAAAATGTGAAACATTATTATAAATATAAAAATTATTATAATCTATTATTATAAATTATTAGAATAAAATTAATCATTGCGCACAGACAAGATACAAGAACCTTGCCATAGACATTTGTCCTATTTTAAACGGTTTCAATAAGTACTAAATAATATTAGTGGTGTGGTTAATGTTTGCTGAAATGTTTTACGTTTTATCTTAGTTACTTATGCTATAAGCGCTGATAATCCGCGCTCTATCCACACAAATCAGGGTGGATTTAATTGAACACTTTGATCAAGCAACTGTTCCGTTATCTGTTCATGTATCTTTAATTAGCTCCGATAATCGACGTTCTGTTGTATCTATTTGATCATTCTATTGCATAACTGCATTGTATAATTCTATTGTATAAGTCCATCCTATAATACCATAGTATTGTTAATGAGACTGCAATTCTACTGTATTAATATACTACAACGCAACGAAATAAGTAACTTAAGAAAATAATTGCACTGTAACCATATACAATATCGCAACGAAATAAATAATTTAAGAAAATATCTGTACTGTGACAATAAACTATATCACAACTAAATAAATAACTTAAGAAAATAACTGTATTGTAACAATACACTGCATCGCAACGAAACAAATAAATAACATAAAAGGAAGATCTAAGTAATTCATAAAAGAAGAATCAAAGTCCACTAGTTTTATAAAATTCAAGCATAAACAAATTAAATCAC
Organism: Augochlora pura; assembly: GCF_028453695.1. Classification (NCBI taxonomy): domain Eukaryota; kingdom Metazoa; phylum Arthropoda; class Insecta; order Hymenoptera; family Halictidae; genus Augochlora; species Augochlora pura. Next base: position 702,304 of record NC_135780.1, read on the forward strand.
TTTTAACACAATGGCGATCTTAATTACTCGCAGCAAATGAAAAAAAAAACACTTGCCTTTTCGAAAAACCAAATGCAAAGTTTTTATCGCGATGAAACTTCTGCTTCAAAACAAGTTTATTACCTAATTATAGAAATATAGTGAAAAAGTAGTATGCCTGGTAATGCCATCCGCGAGTGTGTCTATTATTCTCAGAACACCATGTTCGATTCCACCACAAAACGATCATCCTTCCTCGGAGTCCTCGTTGCGTGTACACGAAACAACCCCATCGAACGAGTTGGACAGTGTCTGTGCGACGCGGAAATCAGAGAAAACTTTGGCCATCGAGTCGCTCTTTAAATACGCGGTTATGCGTCGCGAAGACAAAGGGCGGGTCGGGCCTGGCCGGGCTCTGGGCCCGCTTGGACAAGCGTCGGGACGTGGGTCGTCGGAAGGGGTGGAAAACTGGAACGGCGGAGCGTATGCGTCGAATTATGTGCATCGATTCACCCGAAAATGGGAAAACTTTCGTGGCGGGCGATCGTCTGTGGCGTATCTTGTTGGCCAGCCAAGTTCGCCGGTCAGAGGTGGTGGAATCGCCCGAAAGAGGTGGAGAGGGGGAAGAGAGAGAGATAGAGAGGGGGGGGGAGGGAGAGGAAGAGGGAGGAAGAGAGGTAGGGAAGTAGAGAGCATAATAAAGTAACAGAGTTAGAGAGAAGGCTAATAATGGAGTAACAGCATAATATAGTAAGAGATTAGAGAGAAAGTGAATAATAGAGTAAGCGAGTAAAGATTAATAGAGCAATAGAGTAAGAGAATAGGTGTGTAAGAAAGTAAGAATGTGGAAGAGTAAAAAAGAATGAGAAGAAGGGGATAATAGAGTAAGAGAGTGATAGGGTGATAGAGCAAGAAAATCGGAGAATAATAGAGTAAGAGAGCAATAGGGTGGGAGAGTAAGAGAATTGGAGAATAAGAGAGTAAGAGAGTAAGAGAGCAAAAGAAGAGGAGTGTAGGAAAATAAGAATATAAGACAGTAAAGAAGTATAAGAATTTGAGAACAAGAGAATAATAGAGTGAGAAAATAAGAGACTAAGAGAGCAATAGCATTAGATAGCAAGAGAATAAGAAAGTAAGAGAGTAAGCGAGCCAGATAATAAAATAGCAAGAGAATAGTACAGTAAAACAGTAAGATAATAAGAGCATGAAGGAGAGTATTATATCAAGAGACCAAAGGGAATAATACATCAAAAAGTAAGAGAATAATAGAGCAAGAGAGTAACAGAGTAAACTAGTAAGTTAATTAGAGAGTAAGGGAAGGGTAAACAATAGAGCAAGAGAGTCAAAGAATAACAGAACAAAAGAATAGCAGAGCAACAGAGTGAAGGAATTAGACAACAAGAGAATAATAAAGCAAGAAAGTTAGAGAATTAGTGAACAAGAGAGTAATAGAGTGAACATGCAAAACAGAGTAAGAAAAGGATATAAAATAGAGTAAGAGAGAACAAAATAATAATCAAGCAAAAGAACGGGAGGATTAGAGGGCAAGAGACTAATAGAGCAAGAAAGTGAAAAAATTAGACTGTAATAGAATAATAGAGCAAAAAGTAAAAGAATTAGAAAGTAATAGAATAATAGAGCAAAAAAGGAAAAAAGTGAAAGAACAAGAGAATACTAGAGTAAACGAGTAAGAGTATAACAGAGCAATAGACTAACAGAGCAAGAAAATAAGAGAATTAAAGACCAAGAGAATAATACAGAAAGAGTACCCCACTACTTAACCCCCTTCGTGTACTTCAGTTCCAATTTCATTTCTTCTCGTCCTCCTTTTTCTTCCTCTTCCTCTTCCTCCTCCTCTTCTCCAACTTCCTTTTCTTCTTATTATTATTGTTGCTACTATTATTAATACTATCATTTTACTATCGCCGTCGTTTTCCATTACCGTTCCCATCAGTGTCAATCATGGAACAGCGGTTCTCTTCAATCAAACCTCGAACGCGATCAATATTTTCGCGTGTTCTAGCCATCGCAGGCCTACCGAAACGCGGATTGCTTTCCACCAAACTACGACCGTCCGTAAACCGTCTAAACCATTTCGAAACTTGTGGCCTACTCATAGGTTAACTGCCATCAACTTTGTACCAATGGGTTCGGAGCAGGGGCGGGCCAAACTTCTCATCAAATTTCATGCAAATTCTTTCCTTTACTCTGAGCAGCGTATAGTATTTTTTTTAATAATGAGACGTTTCCTTCAGAATAAACATTACGATTATATTGTTTATTAACTTTGTTTGCGAGTGAGTGAGTTTCTTCAAATTCTTTAATTATTCTTTTGATTAGTATGCTTGGTGGACGGTTTTCTATAATATATTCCTTATGGAATTTTCTTTCAACTTCTTCTTAGGAGATTTCTAATAATCTTTTATAATAAACAGGCGTTGTTTTATCGAATATTCTTCCATTTTTCGTCACTGCAATGTTTTCACTTGCCAAATGTTAAATATAAATTAAACGTATTTAAATTAAAGGAAATTATATGTTAAACATAGCCTTGACATAATCTTGGCTTGCCGAATGTTAAATAGCCATTCTGAAATGTTAGATAATAATTAAACAATAATATAAAAATAACAAATTTAATTTAATAATATATCTAACATAATAAAACCAAATAATGACACAAAAAATCCAATCTTATCTCTGCAATTTAAAATCTAATTTTACATTGTACAACCTAAAACTGAACAAATCAAAAATCAAATAAAAAGCTCTCCCATAATCTGACACGTTAATGCGACTTTCACCACAATAACACAAAATACACATACCTCCTACAAAGCCGCATTAATCGCTCGAAATCCAAACTTACAAATAAACATCCCCATAAAGTTCATTACCCCGAAAACCGACGGCGCAGCGATTGGTCACCGGAAAGTGTCCCAAGTCTTGCAAAGTTTTGCGATCGCTACAAGAGCCCCGCATTTTGGGAACTCCGGCGTTGCGTTGTGGCAACGTAACGTTAAGAGAATAAGAGAGAAAGAGGGAGAAGAGAAGGAGGAAGAGGAGGAGGAGGAGGGTGGCCGTCGCGGAGGGTGAGTCAGGCCGATGCCGGAGTTACGCTGGCCGTTACGGTCGTCTGGCGTGCCACGGCTCGAAGCTTTACTGCTTGGTTAACTATCTGTCCGTGGGACAGCTTTTGGCACCGGGCACCGCCACGTCGGATGCACACGGGGAGACGCCATCAAGTCTTGTCCGGCGTATATTATTTAAATTAAACGGCGAGGCCCGGCCGGTCGGCCAGCGCGATTCTTTAGCGGGCTGGACGCGGAAGTTCGAGACGCGGGGTGCCCGTTTTATCAAAACCGGCCGCGATTTTCGGGTCTCTTTCACCGGGAAACGTCGAATTACACCAAGTTGCCGCATTGCTGCTACAGCTTTGCAACAGCTCTGCTGCTGCTGCAGCTCTGCAACAGCTCTGCTGCCGCTGCTGCTGCTGCTGCTACCTCGGGGAGTGAGAATGGTTCGAGCTCCGCGGCCAGTTTTATTGGAAACGTAACGATGATTAACCCGCCGACCTTTGCCCTGGCAGCGACGTTACGGGTTTACGACCTGCGGCTTCTTGCTTAATAAAATACACACTCGTTGCGTTCGCGGAGTTACGTTATAGTTCGCCGGGGCTGTGGGATTCCGCCGGCATGCCGTGTATTGTTCCGCCGGTTGTAAGTGGAGTTGTTTCCTACGAAGAAAGTAATACGGTCTTTTCGGGCCCTTTATGGCTCCGCGGGATTGTGGGAGGTAATTTAATTCTGTGGAGAAATTAGTCTTGGTATTTAAAAGTCTTTCCGGGCTGTCTGCGGATTTCTCTGTTGCCTGGGAGCAGAGGTCTGCGAGCACCATGGAATGCGCCTCTCTGTGTTCTGGACGGTCTTGTCTGGTTGAGGAAGCATTGAAAAATTCGTTGCCTCGCGAGGATCCAATTTTTTAGCGTACTTTTGGCTTTCGGTATACCTATGTGTTCTTTTTTCGAAGAATTTTTAATTAGTTATGTAACATGGATGTTGGATTAATTTGTTTAGGAAGCAGAATTAAGAGTCATGGTGTGTAGAGATGGTTTAGTAAGTAGTTTTATTAGTTAAGCTATCATATGATTATAAGTGAGTATTATATAATTTTTTACGAGCATCTAAGTAGGTAGATAATATTATTATGTGAAAAAGAAATTGTGCAATTTGAAGCAGTAAAAAGGGTAAAAGGATTCAAGAGTATCTCTCTTGAATTATTGTAAAAGTAATTTCAGTTCTCTAAATAGATGGTTTACAATAAAAACGAAATTATTCTTGCAAAAATCCAATAGACACTATAATATAAATTCAGTCATATAAATTCTACAAATTCATTTAAAATTCTGTAATATAATATACATCACAACCGTCGTATTGAAATCATCAAAAAACGTGCAAAATTAAAATAAATAATTATCAATATTTATTTTCAGTCAAGTTATAATACAACCTAATTTATCCCAACTTTCGCAACGAAACACAATGCACTGCCATTCACAGAAACTGGCCCTCCCATGTCGCTATCCATATCAATTACCAATGAACATAACATCGAATATAATTTACTTACGCGCCTAAAATAACAGGAAAATATTTGCGAAATATAATCGCCGGTATTAATTTGTCCGTAAGCCATAAATTAGGTCGAATTTAGCCATTGTTACAAGTTCCACTGTGTTCGGCACATATTTGCGAATTTCCCCAGCGGTTTGTAATTTGAAAACGAGCGAGTGTTTCGAACGGTGTGTTTCAGCGACGGATGAATAAGCCGCGGCAACGGTGTGTCCGATTGAAAATATAGACGCGTATCTTTCGCGGGTGGGAAAGAAGCCCCGAACAAGTTGTTTGTTACAATTCGGCGGCGGTGTCGCGCGTTCCTCGCGAAAATATTAGATCTGTATATTTTATTCGCGCAAAGAGCGCCGCTCGCTCGTCTTTTCTCTCTTTTTCATCCGCTTATCGATAAGGAAAGCTTTACTATACATACAAAATTACATAATCAATGTGTTAAAAAGGGGAGTCAACATATTACATAATTATTTTGACAAATATTATTCCTCTCAAATATTTTAAATGATTCTTACCTCACAATTTAATTAAATGCAATCGATTTTATTCTTAAACGCATATTTTACCGAATTTTTGAACAATTTAGCAAATGTTGTAATATTTTATGAAAATAAACATACAATAATAAATTAGACAACATCGCTTCAGTGACAAAAATGAATTCTTTATTAAGTCAATAGAGAAACAAAAGAATTGAATTAAATAAAAGAACGAACAAATTGAGTCAACGTGTTCACTACTACATAGAACACAACAAATGAGTTTTCTGAATATATATCGTGTTGTTCCAAAAGTAATTTCACTTTTTTCCAAACGATATATTTGTAGAACCGAAATTGCTTCTGTAACAAGCCAAAAATTATTTAATATTGCAATACGTAGCACGATGTATTTAGGACAATATTTCTATTATATTTTAATATTATATCGCATTTAATAGAATAAACACAACAAATATCATCAATAAATATAAGAATTATTTTTACAAAATTAAAACATATTATTGTATTAAATATATTTAAACTTTAAAAAAGAATGAATAAATTTTGTCTTTCCTTCTTAATCTTACATGTCATGTCTTACTGTTTGTTCAACGAAAATTAATAAATTAAATTTTAAAAAAATATATATATAAAATTAAGAAAATTACAGAAAATAATAAATTAAATTTTAAATATATATAAATTTAATATAACTGCGATGGGGTTACTTGTCGTTTATCCAGCGTTCCTAAAGACCAGAAATAAAACATCCAAAAGAGTGACAACAATTCACAGTCTCCAATTAAAGCGTTGCTCGAAATTCCTAAAAGAGAAAAGAGGTTCGATCTAACCACGCGACAACCACGTTCACGCTACAGTTATCCCCGGCCGAATGATAAAATCTCAATATGTATGCTAAAAAGGAAGCATATTTAGACAACATCGCTCCGAAATTTCGATGGGCGCTGGCGCGATCCGGGGCTCGCGCGTCTGTATCAATGTCGAACATCAGCTAGACCGGTGCTCGATCGAACAGAAAACGAGAAATATTTCCAGTCCGGTGGCGGCCGCGCCGGTTAATTCCTATTTCTCCCTTTTTAATTCCGCGAAAGTTTGTTCTTTAAACGAGCCCGGCAAACCGGAGGCAAACGAAAACTTTTCGTAGTCGGAGGCTTTTTCAAGAATCCGGCCGCCCTCCCCCAGCCCTCCCCCCCAACCCCCGGCCCCTTTGTCCCCTCCCCCCGTCGCCGCGTCGCCCGTTCCACCGACCGTCTTTTCCTCATCAGATCGATATACCCGGCCCTTGAGCCGCGCGGCCTCTCCGAGACGGAGTTCCATCATTTTCGCGGGTTAATTTTTTATGAGAATTCGGAAGTTTCCGCCGGAAAATTATAGCACGTATTACGCCGGAAATTCTCGGGGAAATTGCTTCCTCACGGGTCTGACCCCCGAGGAGAGCCGCCGCCGCCGCCGACGGTCCCTTTCTGCCCGGCAGATATCCCCTTCGACAATTCTGTCGAAAGTGTTTTCGATACTGCTCGTTTAACCGGCGCCGACAGGGGATCTTCGCTGCACCGAAAACCCGTCTCGAATTTCCGCGCGTCATACTTTCCGTGTTGTTGCCCCGCCGCCGACCCGCGCCCCCTCGCAACTTATAATTAGGCTTCCGGCGAACTGAAACGCCACGTTCTCGTCGAATCGACGCGCGACCGTCGATCTTCTCGCGCTCGCGGTAGTCTGAGAACCATTCTGAGAATACAATGGGAGGATAAAATGGGTTGTGAAAACTGTGGACAATCGTTTCGTTTACGTTTATATTGCTTTTGGTTGCATCGAGTTAGGAAAAGCTGTTGTGTAGAAAGGGACTCGGAATTACCGGCACGCGACTCGAGGAACGCGAGGACCACGCCTCTCGAAGTTACGCAAGGAGTGGGGTAACGCGTCGCTGTTAGTCACGCTCGGTGGCGTGGTGCGATCAGTAGGTGGATTTTATAATTCTGAACTATGATCTTGGAGGGAGTATTTACGAGAGGCAGCATTACGAGAGGCAGCATTACGAGAATATACTATTACAGGGAAGATTTGTTTCCTTCACGGTCTTAAATTTATATTTAAACATTGTCACCTTAACTAAGGGACATCCTGTATATTATTCTATAATCATGCCAATATTAAACTTGTTTCATTTTTAAACGAGTTTTATTATAATATACATTATAATAAGTCTAATATATCTCATAACATCAGGAAGTGTAAAAGAAAAGGTTAGAAACTTTTGAAACTAATTAATAATTCTAATATTAAAAAAATAATAAACAGTGGTACGATTAAGAGAAAATAAAACAAAAATATAAAATAATATTTGTTCATTTAATGTTTCATTCACCAGAAAAATTACGTTAAAAGAATAATATTATTCTAAATAGAAATCCAGTGAAACGTCTGACCATAATAGACCAATACTACTTACACGCCAAGTAGTAAAAATGTCTTTTTCGTCTACTCAATTTAGAACATACAGTGCCCTCTTTTCCGGTTGAAACACCAGTTATTTATCACCCGGTAGAGCTCCACAATATTCGTAAGAACTTAATTATAGCTTAAAGTGTAGGCTCCTTTCAGTTTTCATTACTTATGCTGCTCCTTTGTGCACACGAGCTTAATCCAGTGAAACGAAGCGATCTCTGAACCGGCAGAGAAAGAGGACGGGATCAGCGTATTACGCTTTAAAAATAATCGCTTAATGAATTTGTGTTCCGGGATACTTTGAATTATCGCATTTCGTTTATGTAATATGTGAGTGCACTTTGCCGTGCATTTATGTTCACATTTTAATACGACATGATATTATTATATTATACGGGAATTTGTAATTAAAGGCAAAGAGAAAGAGCCGTCGAATGGAAAATCATAAATTACATAGGACAAGTTCGGGTAAAAATTGACCAACTTTGACTGGCGATAACTCTTTGAAAAATTATCGTAGGACGATGATTTTGTTGTTCAATTAAAGTCTGAAATCTCTAATTTGAAATATTATTCTTGGATTTTATGAATCGGGAACTTTCGGTACTGAAATTATTTAAATTCGAAGCTGTGTTTGTCATTGAAAATTGACAATTGAAATCAATTTTTTTTTTTAAAATTGACGTTTGAAAATTATTAAGTTTGACAAAATGCATGGACTATGATAAATTTTTCCGGACATGCTACTTACAGTAACGTATAATCTGATCTTTTTACATTATTTTAAAAGAAGAGGAACGTAGCTGCGATTTTTTACTGCAAAGGTATAGGACTTTAAAGTAATCCTTGTATTCTTGGCATGCAGCGCTGGCAATTTTTAATACGAGAAACATGGCCTCACATTAAAAGGGTTACAGTAGTTAGGATGCAACAAACTTAAAATCGAGAAATGTGTTTTAAACCAGAGCTTTCAAGCTTTAATTTAAAATAAATATCATAATTATAAAAAAGTTTTCAGCGGAGTTATCGTCAATCAATATTGATCAATTCCATTTCAAACTTTTCCATACTATAATTTTCAAGTTCAGCCTCATATAAACAAAATCTGATTTCTTATTTCAACAAAATTGCATTTGTTTAAAAAAATCTACAAATCTAACGTCAAAGATATTTTAAGCCACGCATTCTAAATTTCCCAGCGTAAACAAAAATACCGCGAATCTCGTCTATTCCGCCACAAAAGCCGCATCACGGGAAAACAAAGACAGCCTAGACAATGGTTTTAATAACATCGAGCTTAGCACTAGGACGGCAAACTAAACAGCAGCGAAGCGCGGGGAAATCGACGGGCAAAAACGGAGTATTTTCGGCGAGGTGATCCGACAGCGGGACCGTTTCTATCGGCGAAGACAAAACACGGCGGTATCGCGGATCAAATTTTTGTCCGTGGCACAAAGCGGGCCGGCCGCCGTTGTTCGGGAAATCAAATTTCTTTTTCATTTTCGAAAAAAATCCCGAAGGCGGATCGGCCGTTTCCAGGAGCCGGAATTCGTCCGCGCTGTCCTCGAACTTTCCGCGAATTTCAAGTCGAGATTGGCCGACGGCCCTTCGCCCCCCACCCCACCCGCGCGCCGCGCTCTCTCTCCCCGCCGATGTTCATCCAGCCCGGAAATATGAAACGCGACGCGCCCGGGTAGCACGTCCGATGTTTCCTCGTTCCTTTTCCCAGAGTCCGACGAAACCCCAGGCATCGATAAAAAAAATGGCTCGGCGAGTTCTCGCAAACTTCCGGGGAGTGGGGGGGGGGGGGGGGGGGGAATTAGTCGAGACCAAAGGACTGTTTTCCTATCGGCGCAGCCGCGTGTAGAGTTGTTTCGGTAACAGAGAACGTCGAGTGTCGAGACTGGCTGCCATTGACGTGAACGAGCGATGAGGAAGCAAGGATAAGTGTGTTATTTACTGTGGCTTTGTAATCATTTTATTTATATGGGTAGAGAAACTATTTAATTTGTTGCGAACTTAGAGTACTTGATGTACTTGTTTTGGGAAAGAAAATAGAGGGTATTGAGAAAAAAAATAGAGAGACTGGAACAATAGAAAAGTAGAGAAATAAAAAATGGAAAAATAGCAAAATACAGAAATATGAAAATAAAATAATAGAAAAATAGGAGAACAGATAAAAGTAAAATAGAATAATTAGAAAACTGAGAAATAAGAAAAATAGAGAAGCAGAAAAACAGAAAAATAATGAAATATAAAAGTAGAAATGTAGAAAAGCAGAAAAGCAGAAAAATATTGAAATAGAAGAACGGAAAAAGGAAAAATAGAATAATAAGAAAACAAGGAAATAAAAGAAATATAAAAGTAGAAAAATGGCAAAATAGAAAAATAGAAAAATTAAAAAATGAAAGAATAAAGTGATAGAAAAATAGAGAAATAGTAAAACAGTAAAATAAATACTAGACAAACAGAAAAGCAGAGAAACAGAAAAGTAGAGAAACGCAGAAAAAGAAATAAAAATACAGAGAAATATAAAAGAAGAAATATGAAGATAGATATAAATGTATCGAGGGGATGACCATGGAGGAAGAGAGAAAGGTTCAGCAAAAGAACGAGCAAAGAGAGATTCTTCTGATAGAAACGACTGCAAAGGTCTTCCGCCGTCTAGTGTCGGTTCGTTAAAGTAACACGAAACGCCACTAGACTTGGTGGTTTCCATGAGAAATCGTCCCCGTAAAGGGCTCCTTCAATTACGCGTTTTCACTTGACGCGGATTAAATATTCGGAATAATGCCGGCCGTTTAGGCTCCCCGAAACTGGCGACGCGCCTCTTCAAACCGGAATACTAAGCCCGTTGATAAATTGCTCGAATTGCATTTGAATAATCGCGATGGCAAAGATAGGGCTCGCTGTCTTCGAATATCTTCGCCAGCCTTTCACTACTACAACTTAAAAATTCTTTTTATATTATATTATATTATGTTGTATTATATTATATTATATTGTATCGTATAATATTATATTATATTGTATTGTATTATATTATATTGTATCGTATAATATTATATTATATTGTATCGTATTATATTAAATTATATCGTATTCTATTATATTATATTACATCGTATTGTATATTATTATATTATATAACACTACATTACATTAAATTACATTAGATTATATACACTAAAAAGTACTTAATAAAATAAGCATTCAATATTACACTAAAAGCAACAGAAAAATAATACAGAATCTAGAAACACTACCCCGAAAAATACACCAAAAATTACTAACAAATAAAAACCGCACTGATCAGAGCCCGAAGGTAGAATTCCAAAGACACCGTCGCTTCTTTAAAAATATTTTAATCTAGCAAGGACGTCGATTCCGGCGAAGTCCTTAATCAGCCGAAAAGAGGATAGAATAGGAAAAACCCTCTCACGTTCCCGGGGAATCTCGTGGCCGTTCCAAAGAAAGTTCGATTTTTTTGTCAGCCGCCATGGAATTACATTCTGCGGACTAGACCGAAGAAAAACAGCCGCCTTCCGGCCGAAGATTTAATTACTGTCTGGCTGGCCGATTCGGCCCCGACGGAACCAGAACGAGACGTGATTTGCATTAATCGTTTGCTCGTCTCATTGTCGGCGACCAGCTGAATAGTAAACGCGGTGTTTAAACGGTCTTGTTAGTACTGCCGATCGGAACTGGGGGGGGGGGGACTCCTGGACCCCATTCATCGCGGACGTCTTAGTATATTTACAGATGAAGGGAGGTGAGTTTTTATCCTCGCTCGGCGGCCACCGGGTCAGTTTGACCCGGGAAGGATGAAATCATGTAAATATATACTAAAACATTGAGATTTTGCTTTTGCTCTTATAACTCGCATCGTGTTTTATATTTTCTATAAAAATATATTTTCTTTGAAAATGATAAATAATAATTTGATTATTAACATTTTACGTACCTTCGGCTTTTTATAAGCTAGGCAATAATTTGTTATCTATTATTGAAATGAAAGTGCTGGATTCTACTACTGTAATTGATTTAATTTACAACTGAAACGAATAAAATAAATATTGTTTAACGTTGATATTATGGAAATAGAAAAATGTTATTAAATTTGATTATCCTATAACGAACCAGTGGTGATTAATTGATTAAAACGTCGTTAATCTATTTATCAAAATTCGTAAAGAGAAAAACGACGAGTTCTGTTCAAATTCAATGGACATTGTATAATTCACTGTAAAAATAAATCCGCGAGCAAATAAAGTTCACGACGCCGCATTTGCATTGCAAATGACGATAAATACAATCCCGGATATCGGATTCGCACTATATTTACACACGCGCAAATATTATACATGCAAAGTGCAGTAGAATATAATAAACGTCACATGAGTATGTGTTTTCTCTCTTTTATTATTACACGATACTTATCCAGTATTTAAAACTTGACAAACCTTTTAATAATATCATTAGACTGGTAAAATAATATTTTAGATTAGATGAAACAATATTGATAATGATATTTTCATATTTTTATGCAGAATAAAGTTCTATGGACGACTCTGCAATTTTTTCGAACATGTTGCTCTTTTTATTATTGATTGCAATAGTGTATATATATTATTTATTTAATAATCGCTATTATTTTCATCGTGATTATAAATTTTTGGCTTTTCGATAAAAAGAAGCAGTGCTACATACTGAGATCGTATATTTTTTTATTATTTCTTGAAAACAACCCTTAAAGACCCTGATTTTAATAGAAATGGATTCAGGTTACTTTCAAGATGGAGGACTCCATTCTTCGTCTTTAAAATAATACAACAATATTTTAAAAATCTCCAAATCTTTTTATATATATTATATATCTTATATAGTATATCTATTATACATACCTATTTATATATATCGTTTTTATATACATATTTTTCTATGTATAAATGTACTATAAATGCAGAAAATCCACAGTTCAATTGCAACAAATGAAAATAGTCCTTGTCGCAGCCGTGTCGGTCCCGGAAATCCACTTTTATAATGCAACAGCTCAACATATTTAGCGTGGACGCGATCCAACGGTTACATGCAAATTAATTTCGCGTTTGCAACGTCGACAACGTAATCGTCGTCGCGATCGGATCAGCGAAACAATCGATTACGCGCCGACCGCAGTTCGCAGCTGCGAGAAATCTCGATCCGTGTCCGAGCGGCCGTAAAAATCGCGACGAGGAACGACGAGAGCTGACCTTTGTCACGAGCAACCCGATTCCTAATTGCGATTCACTCTTCTCCTTGGGGCGCCGTCCGACAGCTAACGAGATTTCTTCGGCTATGAAACGCCGACTGTCTCTTCTCGCTTTCGCGAAAGTTTCGCCGGGTGCCGGGCCGAGGCGGACGCGACGAGAAATATAATGACTTCTTGCGGAGAATGACAAGTTCGTGGAAATTAAAACGTTCAACGCTGTTTCTTTCCAGTTCCGGATCCTTTTGAACGACCGCGCCGCGCCGCGCCGCGCCGCGCCGCGCCGCTGGCTCTTACGCTCGCTCTTACGCTCCTTCCAATTCGTTTCAATTAGTTTCGATTCGTTCGGATTCTCATTGTCTCTCGCACGGATTTGACGCGTCCCAGAGTATAACAGCGACGACGGCACGGACAGTTTGCTAACGTTCGCGAGAACATGTTGCTGCAAAATTAATCGCGCGTAGGCGACGCTAAAATTGTTCGCCTCATTTCGCCGATATTATCGAAAAGGTTAAATAACGTTGCGAACGACGTCGTCGGCGTCGGAATGAATATTAATCGTTTCATTATGACGCGTTAATTGTGCTAATTAATTTTTCATGGACTGTAACGTTGTATTTCTTCCGTGACGTGCGTTGTATGATGGATGATATTTAATAATGTATTATGTAATGCGTTGTACGATATTTAAGAATATTTTGTATAATACAGTGTGCGATGTTTAATAATATATTGTACGATTTTAATAATGTAACATGTAATTTATACGTATTAATATATTACATAATATATCGTTTTATAATTCCTCTTTTTAGCAAGATATAAGATATTTTAAATAACTACTACCCTTTAAATATAGCGGGCATTTTGGTGGTACATTTTTACATCGATTAAAGTCTTTTGAAAAATAGCTGTCTAGAAAATATTTTCACTATACAGTACGCAATTCTTTTCTATAAAACATAAAAAAGATTCTGTATAAAATATATATTACATTTGAAGGAGATAATAAAATAAGTATTTTATTATTTTTGATAGTTACGATTAAAAAGAAAGCGAATGATTGATACCTGAATTACTGCATATTGTTATATATAATATATCCATTTTTTACATTTCATTTCACATATAGTGAGTGCGTATACTATACAATGAAAGAAAAAAGAATTGCTTACTTTAATCAGCAATTGCCAATTACTTTAATCTCAAATGCTAACTACCGCAAAAATCTTAAGATAATTATTTCCAATGCTGCTGTGATTGTTTTATAATCTTAATGTCTTATCTCTATTAGGAAGAGCGAACAAGTTGTTGCTTATACTGTTGCGTAATAAAAAGTCAAAGAAAAATGCGGTCGATGCATATCAATGCGCACTGCAGGATTAAACAACAAAGAACAACCCCGTGGGGCTAACAGCGACCTCTCAATTTTAAATCTCAATTTTAAATCGTCTACAAACGTATAAATAAATACTGCAACATCGGGGTATTCCGTATTTTACATTTAAAAAATAATAGATAATAATTTCTTTATTAAAATTGTATTTTAAATCGTCCAGAACCCTACCATGTCTTTTACCTCGAGAAATAAAAAGGATTCGTACGAACGATATTATAAACAATTTGCACAAAAGGCGAAAAGAAGTTGAACCACTTTCGTGAATGATCGAATATCATTTTCGTACAAGACAAGGACCAAATCGTTCAGTCGAGCCTCCCGACGACCGAAATGGTTACAGGATCGTCGACGATCCAACCGGCTACAATTTGATTGGCCAGCGAGATCGAGGCTTGGCAATGGGCGGGAAACAATTAATCTGCATGGAAATCAAAATTTCCATTCCTTTGTCAGATATGAAACGCGGATCGTCGCAGCCGCGGCGCAGAGGAGGGGGTGCCGACATTTCGCCGATACCCGATGCGCCACGGGTAATTTAAGATGAATTTAATCGGCGACGATATGCGCCCGTGCAAAAACGCGAAATCGACGGGCCTCGAAGTCGGCGCGGGCGAGGGCGAGGGGGGATGGGAGGGAAAAAAATGCGGGAATCGGTCTTTCGGCGTTCAACCGTGCAGGCGAAATCGGCGAGCCGAGCGCCGATTGTGCGTGAAACGGGTCTGCTCCAATATTTTGGTCCGCGCGGCGAAATCAATCGGCTGTGCCGAATTCGTCGCTGCTCTTCTGCCGAGACGCGTGCAAACAACGCCCGCGGATTTATGCCCGCTCGCGTCTCGCGTTCCGTCACGTATCCACCGACGCCGACGCCGACGCCGCCGCCGCCGCCGCCGGGCGTGGCGATACTTGTCACCCGGAATTGACGACACCCTACATGTCGGCAGCAAGCAGATTAGGCTGCCTACGAACGAGCACCCTGTCTACGGGCATCAAGCGAGCTTCTTTCGGGTCACGAGTGCATCGACTGGGTCCTGCGTGATCGGTATCGGCAATTTTCGATGGCGTTTAACCCCTTGACGTACCATTTCCTTCAATTTTAAAGAACAGAATAACATCCATATTTAATTATTTGTTCCTAGTCATTTCTGTCACGAGTCGGACTTGTCAAAGTACGGCAAGGGGCTGACCTCTTGCCCTACGACTCCTTTCATGTTACGTTGATTAGTATCTATTTGTTTCTGAACCCCTTGACGTACTTTAACGAGTCAGACTCGTGATGAAGATTTATAGTAGTATCCTGTTAAGTATGACTGTTATTCCGTTCTTTTAAATTATTATAAAATTCTGTTCTCTTGCAATCAATAATTAATCATTCTAGTAAATGTAGGCATAGTATAAATATAAATTTTCTTTTTCTTCTGAGAAATTATTAAAATCGAAACGATGATTACCATTGTAACTATGAAGAAAATGGTGCGGCAAGGGGTTAATATTTTCCGTAATAGGAGCAGATAATTTTTGTTTCTCGTATTGTCTTTATTTAATTCCGTTTCTAGACTTTGATAACAAAAGAATTCAGTCTGATTTTGATGTAGAAGAAATGAATAATATTCGCATTTAGCAGATATTGCATGAAATCTTGATCACGTGACGGACTCGTTATTATAGTGCAAGGGGTTAATAACTTTTGGTCTGCTTTCTTCACGGTTCATGTAAGTAATTGCTGTTTGATTTTTTACTTTTTTTTGGACTGGATGACTGAAAAATGATGGTACTTTTGGGTTATTGCTGGAAATTTCATTTAATTTTGATGCTCATGTGGTGGACAGCTGTTAATTGTTCAAAGTAGTCGCTTCATGGTTTCTAGGCTTTTTATGTTGCCAGTGGAAATTAATTTGTAATTGTTCGAGAAAATGGCAATTTGAAGTGATTTTGCTGTGGAATGATAATAGATGGGAAGTTTGAAGACTTTTTGCTTAAATGAATAGAAAAGGTAGAAGCAAGTGAATTTGCTTTGTTATTTCAATGAATTCATTGCCTAGAAAACGATTTTCTTTAATATTTTAAAAGCGTTCAATAGATTTTAGAAGCGTTGCAGAGATTTGAAAATATTTTAGCGGATAATAAACAATCTTTTACCTTTAGTAGATAATAGAGGATCTCTTAAGTTCTGCTGATAATAAACAATCTTTTAAGATCAACCGACGATAAACAATCTGTTAAGTCCACCGATAATAAAAAATCTGTTAAGTCTACCCGGTAATAAATGATCTGATAAATCCAACCAATAATAAACAATCTGGTAAGTCTAGTCGATAATAAAATATCTGGTAAGTCTAGCTGCTAATAAAAAATCTGTTAAGTCTATCCTATAATAAAAATACCTGTTAAGTCTATCCTATAATAAAAATACCTGTTTAGTCTATCCGATAATAAACAATCTTTTAATTCTAACCGACAATAAACAATCTTTCAAGCTCCTCGAGACCGACAAGGATTAAAAAATTCGTATTAAATCGCAGAAGATTACAAAACGTGATCAAAAATCTATATAAATATGAAAATCTGATGAATATCAATATAAATATAAATATGTAATAGATGTCAATATAAATATAAATATCTGATAAATATCAACACGAATATAAATATATAATAGATATCAACATGAATATAAATATATAATAGATATCAAGATAAATACAAATATCTAATAAATATTAATATAAATATCTAATAAACATTCACACAAAAACCTCAAAACAACGACTCTAAAAACCACTGAAATACCAAAATCCATCAAGCATCCATCAAAGAAAAATAATTCGCTGGTTTTCGAGGCAGCCGCGAAACAATTACTATAATCAGCTGAAATCGTAGCCAGGCATCAAGGCATTAGCTCTGGTTAAATTACGCCGAATTAGCGAAGAAAAGGAATCCGGCCGAAATTCGTCGCGAATATGTCGGCAGACAGGGTCGAAAGAAGTATGTTCGCGGCAGAGAGGCGAGAGATAGTGCTTTTGACATAGCACCGCCAGGGAACCTAATGACTCAGGCCACTCAGAGAATACACTAATTACCATGAAAGCGTCCCGTACACGCTTCCGGAAGACAGGCATTTTACTTGCCTCCCTCTCTCTCCCTCCCCCTCTCTCTTCTCTCTTCCTCTATCTCTCTCTCACGGCTCCTATACTTAAGGCAAAGATACTAGTGCTGCGCAGCGGTGCCGTGTCCTCCTTGAACAGCAACCCTGCATTTTAGACCAAGTTTCGCGAAACCCGTGTTCCAACGGTCCTTTAGACCTCGCCCGAGAAACGGAGTCGCTTCCTCTGCTCCCCTGGATCAACGATCGAAACGATCCAAGGTATCACCGCCGGGGAAGTTTCGCGTTAAGATTCCCCGACGGAACTTCGCGAACAAACGGAAAAACGCTTCGCCGTGGAAGGATCAATGAGCGAAGTCGTACTACGAGTTCCGAGGACGAAGCCGGCGATACAGAAAATTATGGAAAATCTTTTCCACGGACTTCATCCCCTTAGAAGAGTCTTATAGCGGCGAGAACGGTGTTATTACGGCGTGTTCGAGGCGTGGAATCGGAGAACAAGGCGAGCCGTGATTTTTGTCTGATTGCGTAAGAATAGACTAGAGTTATGGAAACCTAACAATTGCATTTTGAACTTGTTGCAGTTATTGAAATATTTAGATATTAAACAAAATTTTATTAAGCTAGATATTATCGTTGATTCAATCGGATAATATGTCAGATAAATTCTTCGAATAAAATATAGAGTAACATTTAACAGTATAACGAACAATATAAATTATTTCGAATAAATTACTCGGGTCAATTTTTATTTTTATAATATTTCGAATAGCTTCGTCGCACACAATTTTATTCACACACTAAATGCAATTTTTTTATCCTTACAATATATCCAATAAATTCGTCGAATAAAGTCATATTCTTCTAATATTCTTGATCGAATTTCCGTCAAATGATATTTCATATCGAACAATAAAGTTCGACAACACCGTGAACGAAAATTTCTGTGCCTTTTCTGCGAAGAGTTCAAGAAAAGCCGTGCTTGCAAGCGACGATCGGTATATATTCGCGAACCCGCGACAGGAAACTCCATACGGCGTGTCCGATCTACCCCGTTACCCTGGCGGCGTTCTAAAATCGCGATCAGAAACCGCGGCCAGAAGAATACGGCAAACGAAAGACAGACGGGACCGCGCATCCCGTCTACCGAAGTTTCAATCGACCGTATTCGCTTCGCCGACATAATAATAGCTATCCGTAGCGGGGGGAATCGCGGCAACAACTCCCGGAGGATCATTCCGAGCAGTTCGCTTTTTGTTTGGACGCCGTCACCAAATTAACTCGCAGCCGCAGAATTACGCAGTCCGGGGGGGGGGGGGGGCGCCGCATTTTCCCCGTCCGACCCGCCCGGCTCCCCCCTCGGTTCCACCCGCGCCCCTCGCCGGTGGCCGTGGTACGCGTCACGGACCGCTCGCCAGAGCTCCAAATAATTTCCTTGCTGGCCTGAAAACTGGAATAACGACGCGCGCGCCCGGTTGTAGTCCACCACCCCCGTCGCACCCCGTTGCGTCGCCGGCTATGTGTTTAGCGGGAACGAGGCCGAGTTTAAGCCAGAAAACTAGATGAGAAGCTGCTGCTACCCCGAGATACCGCGGATCCGCGCGCGCTACTCTTCAGCTCGCGTTCCCCGTTATCAAGGGCGCCGGATTATTTTTGTCTTATCGTTTCTGGACGCGAGCCGCCACCCTGCCACTTTTCGCCGCGTCCGCGGGAGTTTCCTCGTCACGGTGCTGCGAAACGCTCGGCGTTTACGTCGACACCTTCGATTTTTGGTCTGATTTTCTCCCGTTTTGAAGGTGGCGCATTAAATCCATTTAAAATAAATTTGTATGAGTAAATTACGTATTGATAAATTACAGCATTTATTCAAAATTAACCCTGCACGCTCGAAACCATTTTAACTGTGAATCTGTAATCATTTTTCTAGCTGATAGTATTTCCATTCTATGCAACAAAGTGCATACAGTTTCGCTACTTCACAATTTATGAAATCTAAATTGGTATAATTATTGGTATAATTATGTTTTATTGGTATAATTATCTTAAGACGTGATGGAAAAATTTTAGTGATGCTTTGAAGTCACGACTTGAATGCAAAGGATTAATGTTAATATTATATATTATAAAATAGTAAGATATTATATAATATATTCTGTAAAGAAATCATCGGATAATTGTCGTAATTTTGTGCTCCACCTCCATTAAATCTTAAATAAATCGTCCTTGTCATTAATGTGTAAGAATCGTTTAGCATTTAGTATCAACAGACCGTACTCGCTTCATCGTTTTATTCGCGGAAGGGTTTCTTATATTCTGCCGACGTATCCGCGGGGAATATCGACGCGGCGGGTCCGTTGCGTCGCATAATTTGCTACGCGTGCAATTAATTACGCGCATGAGACGCCATTATTACGCGGCGGAAGATAGAGAAGTATTTAGCGGGGCTTGCTGCGAGTAAATTATCAATTTACCGCGACGTGTAATCGTCGCTTATTATCGATTTACTTTATCCCTTAATGAATAACGACTGATGACTCGCCGCCGATGAATATTAATTTCGTACCGTTAATTTGGTTAAGTCATTTCGAACACGGTTTGGCGGGCGCCCTTCGGCCGCTTTTAGACTGCAATTAATGCGCCGGCTTCACAGACTGTCCGAATAGTGTCGGCAGACATTTTCTTCGTGTTGCCGGAGTTAAAATTATATTTTGTTGTGGGAATAATAATTAAACTTTTCAATCTTTCTATTTTAATTTGCAATCTTTAATAATCAAGGAAGATATTGTAGGGATATTTTTATAGGTAAATCCCACGAGACTCCGTGATAATAATAATGCAACAACTAAAGGCACTTTTGTTTAACAATAACAAGAATAACAGTTTATTATTAATCATTCACAACTTCCCACGACTTACAACAAGAATAACAACAACAACGGCAACGCAACGACTTCGACAACGACATCGACTCAACAACAACAACGACTTTTTCACGCCACGGTTCTCCTTCGAATGCCACGATTTTCTCAGTTCGTTCTTCCGCCCTTACCAGTCCTTTTCCAAATTATCCTACTCTCTCTCTCTCCCCCCCCCCCTCTCTCTCTCTCTCTCTTGCATTCGCACTCTTTTGCTCTGCCTCACTCGCTGTCTCATTCTTACTCATTCTCTCTCTTTCTTTCTTTATTTCGCTCTCGCTCACTCACACTCTATCTTTCGGCCACGGAGGACTTAAGGAACCTAAGCAATAGACTCAGGCCACTCGAAGTCGCCCAAACACTCTGTCGCCATGTGTCTTATTCATTACCATTTTATTGCACTCAACCGTTCTGCCTTTCATACCCGGAAAAAACCCTACAACATGAAATATGTTCTCTCTTTGCGAGATACATCTTTTTAGTTTACATTAAATTTAAATATAAATTCGTTTAATTTGTTTTTAAAATGCAATTTTAATAGTGTTTCTTAAAATTTATATCCTAAATTATACTGGTATTTTATAGATTGCCTAATTGTAAGTCGAAATGGACTTTATGTAATTTACGAATTTATTTGGTATAGTAGTTGCTCGATTTAGAATTAGTAAAAACATTAAAATAATAATAATAATCTAATAATATTCAATCTATCGTAAAAAAAATCTGTTCTCTTTAAAAGCCAAATAAACTTCACTTTCGTAGGAAAAATTTGGATAAAAATTGGTTAAATCGAACTGGCAATAGCTTCGCGAAAAACAATAGCAGGATGACGATTATTTTTTATATTACAGCTTGAAACCTCTATTTTAAAACACTAGTTCACGATCTTAAGTTTTCCGCATCCTCAACATTGTAACCCTTCTAATGTAAAGCCATGTTCGTCATATTGAAAATTACCAAGTCTGACAAACACGATCTCACAATAAAAGGGTTACAGCGATGAAAATACGGTAAACATGAAATCGATGAACAGTCCCTCAAAGCAGAGATCACAAGCTTCGATGTAAAAAAAAGATCGTCATTCTCCGATGACTTTTCGCGGAGTTATCGTCGGTCAAAGGTGGCCAATATTTATCAA
Source organism: Augochlora pura (assembly GCF_028453695.1). Taxonomy (NCBI): domain Eukaryota; kingdom Metazoa; phylum Arthropoda; class Insecta; order Hymenoptera; family Halictidae; genus Augochlora; species Augochlora pura. Next base: position 723,662 of record NC_135780.1, read on the forward strand.
ACACTTTTCTGCGCCATCATTTTTCGAGCAGCGTATTACACCATGTAACATCAAATATCGGTTTTCTTGCAAGCTGATCGCGCGTCCGATTATTCTCGACCGAGAAATTCTCCGGTGCATATATTGACTAATAAAACGTTTACACGAATAATCCAAGGTTTCGCGCGTCGCACGAGCGAGCTGCCCGACCCACAGATCATAGTAAGTTCGCGTGGGGGCCGTGCTCGCAACAATTTCGAAACATCCACAAATCGCGGGTCGCTGAAGTCTAACCTGGCAGGATAAATTTATGCGCCGTTCAGAATTCGCTCACGTGTTCTCATTTACAAGTCGACAAACCGTCTATAATAATTCAGCGGAGGTGTCGCGCGCACCGTGCGATCCGCCGCAAGATTCCCGAAGGAATCGCGCCGAAGGGGACGCGGAGCGAAAACATTCGTCGGTGTGTGTTTCGCGAGAAAAGAGTGCCGATATCGTTGCGCCGCGAGAGATCTCTCGAACGAGAATTTCATTGATATTTATTCCGTGCCTCGGATCGGCGCATTCCGTGCGAAGAATAGCGCCCCGGTAACGAGCGCCATTATTTACGGCGGCCGGCTCCGCCAATGCTCCGCGCGGCCTCTAATACCGCGCGCGCCTAATCACAACAATTACTCCCGACGCCGCGGGATTAATTACGATTATCCGCGGAACGCAGGCGACGCAGAATTTTACTGGAATTTCTTTTCCACCGCGGCTTCGAGCCTCGTCGAGGTTCTTCAAGGTTCTTCAAGGATTTTCGAAACGAATATTCGCGATCGCCGAGTGGAATGCATGAGGTCACGTCAAGATCGCGCGCGATCTTGACCTGGTCACGGAGGAATTAAGTGCCGTGAAGCACGACTTGTCTAGTATGCGACTGCATGCCGACTGCATAGCTGGCGCGGACGGTCACTCAAAGGGCTTGTTTCGTCACTGTCCTTGGCAAATTCTCCACCGAACTGATCCGGACAGTTCGAAACGATTTTCTATCAAATAAAAAACATTGAAACGTTTGAACATTATTGTATTTTAGTTTAGGATATTTTATTTTGGTCGATGTTATTTTATTTTCGTCGATATTATCTTATTTTGTTTTACTTTATTTTGTTTCATTTCATTTTGTTTTAATTTATTTTGATGTATTTTTATTTATTTATTTCATTTTGTTTTATTTCATTTTGCTTTATTTCATTTCGTTTCATTTCATTTTACTTTATTTCATTTCGTTCTACTTTATTTTGTTTTATTTCATTTTGCTTTATTTCATATTGTTTTCTTCCATTTTGTTCTTTTTTATTCGGTTTTATTTTATTTTGTTTTATTCCATTTTGTTTTATATATATGTAAGGAAAATATATTTTCCTAATTTGAATTTACCACGCTCACAAGAGCGTGGATAAAGTAGAAACCGGTGTAGAAACAAAAGAAAGAACGCAACGGCCGTACACAATAGACAGAAAAAGTTTATAGTGAGAAATTAATAAGTTTAGATAGAGTTGGGGAACAGACATAATTTGTCGTTTCTCTTTTTCAGGTAAAACTTAAGTAGATGTAAATAGTGTAAATAGTGTAAAAGTTAAGTTTTGAAATAAAAGGAAAAATCTCTTTTTCAGAGCAACCAAAAATTAGCTGGATATCCCATCGACTCCCTTCCCTAATACAGAAAAATCACATTATATATATTTGTGGGTTCTCTAAAGAAACGGGCCACTAGTAAATGGACAAAGAAATCGATAAAATTCATTTTTAATAATCATGGAAATATTCGTAGAAGCGTCACTATCTGAAAATACTAATTCACTTAATGTTTAAATGAAATACTATTTGGAAATATGATTTCATTAAGCGTTCAAATTACGAGGGAATACTATTTACTATTTACATTCGGAGTCAAATATAATGTAATGTATTTGATTCGAATGATGATGAGGAATATTATATTACTGCAGCGCAACGTCATCCAAAATAAAACGTTGGCTATCATCAAAATCGAGAGTACACTAAAATACCGTTTATTAAAAACAAATTGATAAAATTGATGTTAAATCGATACACTCTGTGATAAAGACGAGCGTGCATCATGTGACTGGATTTTTATACGAAAATGGCTTTACCCTAATTGACTTCTCAGCCATCTGAAAATTTCTAAAATTCAGCGAAAATATAAATTAATACTTTGCACTTGAAGCCATTTTAATTGTATCACTGAAGTAATTTTTTAAGTGCAGTTTTATGCATACGAAATTGATCCTTGTGACTCATACCAACAGTTTCACTATTTAACAATATTTTAACTCAAAACTTTGTTGATATGAAAATTATTTTGGAACGTGATAGAACAATTTTAGCGGCACTTCAGAGTCGTCAATCGAGTGCAAAGGGTTAAAAAGGTCTCATAGCATTTCTATTTTTTTACAATCTTTCAGTTCACAAAGAAAACAGTTCTCCAATTCTAATGTTATAAAATGTCGCACGTACTTGGTAAATGGGGGATTCCTGACGTCATTTGCTGTAACTTTTTCCTTTACAAAAATTCTCTCCAAATTCTTCGTTAACGAGTTATTAACCAAAAACGCTCATTGTCTCGGTCGTCTCGCGCTAGCCGAGTTCTCATCTCATTGGTCAATGTCTTACCTCAATAACTCCTAAACAAAGCCGCGGATTGCATTTTCGTTAAGGAAAAAGTTGCTTCAAATCGTCTCAGCAATCCTTCATTTTCTAACCACGATTGATTTTTAGAACACCCTGTAGAAAGATCAAGTACATTATCATGTTCAACATACTCACAGATTAAATTTGGCTCTTCGAAATACGTAACACAAACCATGGAATCTCCTTACCTGTAACAAAGAAAGTAAAGTGTTAAAATTGACCATTGTATCTTAAAATTAATTCATAAATAATAGACGCTAGTCAGAATAATCGTCCAACGATAAAACAAATTAATAAGTCGTGTCCGAATAAGTGTCGTAGTTCTTTCGGGCGTCGGTCGTCAATTTTTTCGCGCGCATACATCGCGTTCGGCGCCGGAACAATAATGGAGTGCAAAGTAAATTCCATGATGGCGGTCTATTTGTCGGGCAGTGTTGTCGCGCTTTCGGCGCGGGGTTGCGTTATTGCTGATTCAGTAGTTGCGTTTGAAATTGCTTTAATTAAACCGTGGCCGGCAGAAAAGTTTTGAAATTTCATGTGGAACTCCCTTTAAACTTCAATTACGTATACATCGCAATTAAAACGGCCGGTTAGAATTTCCGGGATGCGTAATTTCAATAATAGCCGCGAAACTCTGGCCTTTTTGTTTCCCTTCGCTCTCGTTTTCTCCTCTTCTTTTTTTTTTTTTTTTTTTATTTCGGCTCGCCGGCGCGGGATTGTTACGGCAAAACAAAAACTCTCTTGGCCAACATTCTAAACGAAGTTTTTTAACACTTTACGCACGGGCGACGACGAGACGGTCCGCTCGCGCGGCCCGCAATTTCGGTGCTTAAAAGTTTATAATTAACGGAGTGTCCGGTCGCGAACGAAGTTCTCGCGTATATTACAGAGGAAACATTTCCCGCGTTTATTTACCGAGTAATTGCGCGAGCCCGTCGTGTCAAAGGGTGACGGGCACTCTTGGCGCGACGTAAAAATCCGACCGGGACACGGTTCGCGCGGCAAGAGCTTCTTCGGCCGAAGCCGATTCGAAACGTTCCGCGATGGCGAATCGGCAATGGGACCGCTCGAAAACTCCGCACAATTTCAGGGCTGCGTCGTATTTCATTTTTTCCCGAAAAACCCTCGACATCGACGGCAAAAAATGATCGAATTCTCCGCAAGGGGTAAAGGGCGACCCAGTTCCAGTTTATTCGCAGCTTTGGCGACGTGGATTTACTGTCTGAACAAATAGCGCTCCGCTCCGCGAGCTCTGTTACCAATTTGTGCTCCGTCGATGCTCGTTCGCGGAGACGGCGATCGTTAATTGAAAAGAAACAACGCCGCGGTGGTGCATGGTTAAATTTTCGTCGAGTCGACGGATGAGCGTGTTAATTCTCGCGTACGGATCTTCGCGGCGAGGATCGTCGTTTCGCGAAAATATGTGCGACGGAGAGAATTTCATTGCTAACAATAATCGCGTTATCTTTGTAATTGCAGCATCGATGGACAGCTGAGATTCCGCCGATTAAAATGAGCCCAAACACGACGTAGATCGGATTAACTTGCGACGTACTTCGATGAATTGATATACTGGGTGAGCGATGTAATTTAGACAATTCTTAAACCATGCTACTTATAATATATTTTTAAATTTAAATTCTCGAAGTTGAGTAGACTTTCTATTATATATATATATAGATAGAGAGATTTCCAAGTTTTCTTGACAACTAATTTATAATCGTCTGCATTTGCAACCACTTGTCTCACCCTATAATAATAATAATAATAATAATAAGCTCTTTGATGAACGTCGATTTGCGTCGTGTTTGTACTCATTTTAATCAGAAGAATCTCAGCTATCCCATGACATTAAAATTGTACAATTAAGACAGGATAACTGAAAATAAAATCAACGTTATTGCATTTTCAATTAGTCGAGTCGCGTCAGCCCAGGCAAATTTGGAATCGCGTTATTCGAAATACCATTGACGTGATATTTTGTTTGATAATTATTCCATGTTTGTCGGTGCTTCCGAAATAATATTACTTGAGATATTACTTCAATTAACGCGTTCTTTTATTTCATAATTACATCCTGCAATCCGATATGACATTATACGAAGCACTACTTCAATCAACATTTCACTTCACTTGAAATGCAATCACAAATGTGTCACTGTTTTTGTAACTATATGAAAGAATAATTCGAGGTAATTCTGAGCGAAATAATTCATTGTTTCAACAATCTTTCCTTTCTAAATTGAATTCTCAAGACGCGTCTACGTTCTAAAACAAATAGATTTTAAATACAATTTATTACTGTGGCTATTAAACGACTAAAATCGATCCACGACTTTCCACGGAAAAATTAAAAAACTCGCTCGCGGTTGAAGGGTTAAATAGCGCACGGTTTTCGTCGGAATGAATCCGTACTGTATTCGTGTGAATTAATCCGTACGGATACACCTGCGAATTGAACCGCGCGAATACCTGGACAAATTGAACCATCGAGTCATTCGCGGCGATTTGATAACCGATCTTTTGTAGCCGGGGCTTGGCCGGCGACAAAGAACCGGCGTCGATTAACCTAATGCCGAACAGTCTGATCTCGCCGATTTATCCCGATAAAAGGGTAGCCGCGCTGCTGCAGCCGGCTCGAAAATTTTCGAGCGTGTTCCCTTCGGACCCCCCTCCCCTCCCCTCTCGGCGACTGTCAAAGCCCCGGGGATGTTTCCGCGCGAAACGGCACAAAGAGGATCAGAATGTCTGGGTTCGAATTCCGACGCCGGAAATCGGGGCCAAAGCTCCGGCGAATTTCACGATCACACACACACACGCGCACATATACACAGCCTCACACACACAGGGGCTTTCGACCCACGTTTGAAGGCTGGATGCAAAGTTAACACGGCCAACCGTTTCGCTAGTTAGTTAACGGATCGTTGCTGCGAGGCGTCGATTTGTCAAAGGGACGGCGAAAGTTTCGAAAGGTCGGAATTAAGTCGGCCAGGGGAATCGCTTTCGGAATTGCGGATCCCGAATGTGTAGGCTCGTCGGATCGCTGTGCGCGCGCGCGGAACGTGTTGCTTCTTTTCTGTCTCTTTCCCTGATACTTTTCGCAGAACGATTGTAATGATTGTAACGATTTTAATGATTGTAACGATTTTAATGATTGTAATGATTGCAATGATTATAACGATTGTAATGATTGTAACGATTGTAATGATTGTAACGATTGTAACGATTGTAATGATTGTAACGATTGTAACGATTGTAACGATTGTAATGATTGTAACGATTGTAATGATTTTAACGATTGTAACGATTGTAACGATTGTAACGATTGTAATGATTGTAACGATTGTAACGATTGTAATGATTGTAACGATTGTAACGATTATAATGATTGTAACGATTTTAATGATTGTAACGATTGTAACGATTGTAACGATTGTAACGATCGTAACGATTGTAATGATTGTAACGATTCTAACGATTGTAAACGATCTTTAATACGCTAATGGTGGTAGATATTATTTCGGATTTATTTCGTTGGTTCTTTCGCAATAATTATTAGAATATTCCATAAGTTTCTTCCTTTTTTGATGCGAAATCAATAGACGATATTTATTGTTTAAGGTTGATTTATTGTGTTGTTCTTCTCTGTTACCTTCTTCCACCTCTCAGGAAGCCCCGTTATGCCCTCTTTCCAGAATAGTTCAGACTTACTTACAAAATATAAGTCTGGGGAGATATCTCTTGCATTGTCGCGTTGAAAAACACCTCCGCGATCCGTCAATTCTAATTGGGACGTTCTAATATTATCGAAACTCCATTTTCTACAGAACAAAATTTTCTTTTCTCAAATTTTGTACACGAAACATTTGCTTTCTTCACTTATTTCTTTTCTCGTAATTAGAATTGTTAAAACTTCTCTGCTGTTAAAATTTTCTTACAAAATTCATCGAATTGTAAGAAAGAATTGCTTAATTCATCTCTTCTGTTATGCTTTTTATTATCCCTTTCACTACGGCAGTGTCGTCCGTCGAAGTACTACAATATCATCGAACGAAAGCTCGTGCCAGAAATATACACATTGCGTGTGATTTCTGTATAAACGTTTTTCTTAGTTTTAAATAACTGTGCTGAATAAAACAATCATTGCTTTAATGTAACAAGCATGTTTACATTTTTAATATGAAAGGATCTACAATATTATAAAAATACAAAATTATTTTTGTATTTTGCCTACGGATGCCACTTGTATACATAATTTGGATGCCGCATACATGCGGCGCTCGTACCCACAGGTCGTCGCATGGATATCGCATATTGTATGCGACGCTCGGCGCGATAGGGTTAATATCCAACAAGGAAGACAAAGCTTCTATTTCTTAGCTTCTTGTTCAGCTTAGCGACAGAATCTTACAAACAAAGTGATCGAATATTACAGATATTTATCTACGGCAATATAATAAGCAAAGACAAATAATTCGAACTTGTTGAAACGATCAAGAATTATACCCCATGTAATGTCTCCGCAATTTTCGTTTCACGGAGAAGCTCCGCGGCTTAATAAACGAAAGAACGTGGATCACAGGCGATAGCAGCGGGAGGACAGAATTCAGGCACGGATGTTTATGTAATTAACGAGTTCGCCGGTAAGCCGCTTGAGAAGTTCAACCTGCGACACGTCCTGCATTGTGTACTGCTTATGCATACTTGAGATATTGGGCTCGGCGAGGTAAGTGCCGCGCGCACAGGATATCGTTGATCTAGAATTCCGGAACAACTTCAAAATTGCAATTTACTTTCAGACTTCGATTAACGTGGAATTCCGATTAATATAGAGCTAATATAGAGTTAAGATCGCGAGATTTCAGACCGACGGGGGCCTCTCCGAGGGCTTCCACTCCGGGATTCCACTCGGAGCCATCTCGACTGATGAGACTGGAGCAATCAGTGTCTGCTTGGACTCACAATACTTCATCAAGCACGATGCCGAGCTGATGGCAGAGATCCCTAAACCTTTTTGCTTTCGGATGTTAGTCTGAATGTGAGACGAAACGTTTCAGTAAACCGGCCTATTCTCTGAGCAGCTTGAATTTTTCTCGGCTGGTCGGAGACCGGCCTTTGAATTAGTATGCTGATGGGATTAGCGTTTCCTGTCTAAGTAGGCTAGTTTTGTAAAGATGCGATATTCCTGTGTTTTAGGCGGATTTCATTTTAAAAAGCGAGCGTAGCAGCAATTGATAAATCTTTCGATGTCTGATCACTGAACCGATGAGGTTTATGCGAAATGAACGTTCTTTACAACAGTTTCTAGAAATAGGAGTCGAAGAGAATTGTAAAAATTTTAAATATAATTAATGGTAACGTGTAATATGACTTGACGCGATTGGTCAAGATTTATTGAATTTGTTGGAATTATGAATCCATCGGTGATCTATATTTATCGACAGTATAAAAGTAGTATCAACTTTCGAGCACATAATAACTGTCTTCATTTGAAAGAAATTCCAGCTAAAGTTTAAATAACTTATCAGTGACCAAGTCAGAGATAAAATTTCTAACAAAATTCTAACAATTTCACCTATTTATCATAATATAATATTGCTTGTTTTACAGGAAAATTATAAAAACCACGTAACAGTGGTTTAAAATATAAATGTGGAGAAAAATTGATCCCGTAATAAATAGAAAAATTGATTCCGTAATAAATAGAAAAATTTCTGGGCTATACAAGACCCGGTTTCGGCTTTCGTCAGACTATTAAGCCATCGATCGTTCTACGGTGAAAATCCTTCAGTTTTCCCGGTAGAATTGGATCGGCAACGATCCTTTCAGAATCGCGGGACCGGCGCCGATCTCCGGCAACAACGAACTTCCTAACATTGTTCCGCAGGATTGTGACGTAGCCCGACACTAATCTGGAATGTATCATCGCTGGGAGGGAACGCCGTCGCAATATTCTACGTACGTAGAATCTTCTACGCTGCTAATCTTCAGCATACCGACAAACACCGCACGATCTGCATCAGTAAACACCGTTGTCATCTATATGTACTCGGCGCGGGGGGATTTACGTTAGCCTAGCTTCGACGTTCTCCATAGAAACTACTTGAACCGCGTGCGTGTCGAGCGAGCGAGCGCGCTCGCGCGTACCCCCGTGCCTCTCCTATTCTGTCACTAGCACCCCCCTAATCCGGAAAGTCTGGAAAATCCTGCAGATTTCCTCGGTTTATTTTCCCCAGCAATAGCAAGTTTGACCCAGTATACGCGGGTGCTGCTGCTCGATATTAGCGGCCCGGGTCCGTGCTTCAATTCTATGCTAACGCGCTCGCCGCATCAAACTGCGATCCGTTGTGTAATAAATCTTTAACCCTTTCACTATGGTTGGCTTTTGATACAATCCAAGCGGGCGTGCCGCGCGGATACAGCCGGCGAGGATCGATCTCGAGAGGGTTCCGGGCTTTAGCAACAAATTAGAATTTGAATTATTGAAGGCCGCGCGAATCGTTGCCCGCTGTATCTCTGATCATGGCGCCAGCATATTCGGCGGAAAATGTTATTAGAAAGTTCGCGGATGTTACGAGCAATATTTCGATCGAATTTGTTCGGCGATAGGTACGATTGTTTTCATTTTTATCGATTTGTTTCTGTTCGTAAATATACAAATTTTGTAGGAATTATGTTTCGTTCTTCTTTAAATCTCACATGATTTATTTTAGGTTATTGTATATATTTTTATTGTATCATTCTTGGTAGTTATGTATTAGAACGATTATTCGTCGTAAATTGTTCTTTTTATTTATTCGAACTCGAATAGTTATCGTAAAATTATTCGGATAATAATGGAAATAATTGTTCACTGTTCTCTACGTAATTTTATAGGAATATATTTACACGAATACATTCGGGATCAATTTAATTAAAACAAATATGATGAGAAACTTTATATTCTATTATTTTGGTTAAAGTCGATTATATTCCCTGTGCATTTCTGTACGAATAATTCTCATTTGAATAAATTCGAACGAATCCAAGTTATATAAATATAATATAATCTTATTCGGATTATTTACATTCAATTTACGTTCGAATATTATTCAACAGTATATATTGTAAGCGTTGATGTCATCCGAATGCGTTCCGAGAGCATTCGGCGTAGCCGTTAACGTGATCGGCAAGCGATCACGTATCGAGCATACTTTGTAGCGCGTTTGATCGGGACGCGGTGCCGAAGACACACGCGGTTGCTGGGCAACGTGTAGCGTTTGTCGTAACGGCCGCAGACGAGGGACTGCACTTTGCAATAGGCAACAGTCAGGGTCACTTCGTGTCGCGTGGTCGAAATATATGGATTTTCGGAAACCACCACGTTTGTTCGCCCACTTTGACACATCCTTACAATATATTATTCGAATATTTATTCAACAATATATATAATATTATTCGAATATTTATTCAACAATATATATAATATTATTCGAATATTTATTCAACAATATATATAGTATTATTCGAATATTTATTCAACAATATATATAATATTATTCGAATATTTATTCAACAACTAATGTCTACAGAGCTGACGGCCAAAGGGCCCGCTCAGGCCGGACGAAGCGTAGCACAGTTTGCTATATGTATATGCTTATGCCAGCCGTTGGAAAAGCAGCGGTAATACCCCTGCGAAGGTGCCGGGTTGGTCCACTTCGCAGGTCCAGAGTCACCCAGTCTTGCCTCTCGACGGCGGAAGGACTTTTACTGTATGATATTCAATTGCCACGAGGTGTAGCAAAATAAAAATCAATAATAGCCATGAAGACTCATACCTTCATGCCTCTTTACCTACATCGGTTACATTTCGTGAGTGACTGCACCACGGTCACTCACTGCAGTCTTCTGCTACTATGTTTGCCTTCTATGTTATCTTTATAACCCAATTCAGGGAAGGCATCTTATGTACATTCGTATAATAGGTCTAAAACCATTGATAAATTCCAGCATGTTTTTATATCGAATATAATATTTATTCAACAGTAACGAATCAAGCTGTACACGTTGTTCTTCGTCTCTGTCGTCAGTCGTCCTAATAAACTATTGCCGATCTCCGACGCGTCCCCCGCCAACAAAATGACGCGGATCGCTTAACCTCGACGTGTAACGAAACCACCGGCGGCCTAACTTCGGCAAATTTCTGCGGTCTGGTGTTGGGGCAGGAAAAGAAGAGCGAGAATCGGCCGGTAAATGGGAAAATCATCTTCCGCGACGGTACGGAAGGAATAAAAGGAGGGAAACGGGCGCGTCGATTGGATTCCGACGGGGTGGCAAAGAGAGAGAAATAGAGATAGAGAGGTAGAGAGCAAGGCAAAGCCAGACGCGAACTATCAATAATAATATAACAAGCTCCGTGGCGTTATTGATTTCGGCCGTTATGTGCTTCACAGTTCGTTTACCACTGTCCCTTTTCTTCTCCTAGTTTATTACGGTAAAAGCTTTGTTAAATTTTACTGCTTCGCCGGTTCCTGCCCGGGCGTTGTTTCTCCTCGTAAAAAGTTATCCCTCGATATAGGTCCGCGGAATGCTTTGTTTCCGATGACTTCGACCTGTTTGTTAGCCCACCGGGTTTCCTCGTAAATGTCCCCCGTTTTCCGCCAAGAAACGGAGAGAGCTGTTCCTTCGTCGCTGAGACACAGTGACCGTGCGCCGTGCATTTGTTTACGAACCTGTTTCGTTACTCGTCTCTGGACAGTGGACTTCGCGTGTTATTTTCAGTGTAATGTTACGTACGGAGATTTTCTCCCGACGTTTTTCTTTCCTTCTTGAGGGAATACGCTAGATAACGTCGGCGGTGGACACGGTCCTTTCATTCAAAAATAGAATATCTAATTCGCCGTATAGGCGCGAGTTCAATAAGGGTCATACATCCCCGATTCTCGGTACCATCCGCGGTATGATCTGGTCACGTAGGCCCAGTCCCCACTACCAAATTTCCTAGTTCAGCCGCATATAAAAGGGCCAAGATTTTTCTCCTCATCGGGGAAGTTTCAAATCAAATCGCGACACAAGACGGGCAGTATTCAAGTCAAATCGCGAACGCGACGTAGCGAGATCGAGCCGAGTTCTCCTTCGAGCAATAGTTAACCCCCGCCGACTTGGTGCGTAAACCGGGGAGTGAGTCTTAGGACCACCGCGAATCTTACACTACGCTTACACACTTGTAATAGACTGAAGTTGTTAGATTATATTAGTTTACTTGCAATTCAGTGTACAAGTTTATTTCATTCCATTTCCCAGTTCGAGTCAGTTGTTGGTAACGATCTCACAAAGATACACCTTTGCCGCTCGAGGTGTAGCAATTAATATTTCTTTGGAAGTTACGAGGCAAAATTAGAATCAATCCAAACTCATTTACCTCCGGCCACGTGTGCAACTGGCCCTCGGCTCGTAATAGTAATAAAATTATTCGAAAGACATTCGACTTTTTAGTTAGTCTCTATTTATTAGAATTGATGCGAAATATTTTTATTTAGCTTATTTTCTTATTTATTTTACTGTTATTTATGTATACAGAAATGGGTAGATCTTATTGTGTTATTATTAGTTTGATACAATTGTTCGAGGGACAGTCAACTTTTTATTTGATTTCTATTTTTTGCAACTGTTGCAAGGCATTTTTATTTATTTTCTCATTTATTCTATTGACATATATTTACACAGAAATTAATAGATCTCATTGCATTATCTTCAATCTAATAAAATTATCTTATTCTGTTATTTTTAGTCTGATAAAATTTTTCGAAGAACGCTCAACTTTTTAATTACTTGCAACCGATGCAAAGCATTCTTATTTTACAGAGAGATTCGCTATTAAGCTAATTATAATATAAATACCGACTGCGAAAGTACAAATTGCATTATCTATTGTAGCACCTAATGCTCGATTCAACTTCCAATTCTACTAATTGCAATCGCATAATAGGCAACATATGTCGTCGCTTCCTTGTCTCCTTAATTTCGCGGAGTTAACGCAGCGCAGTGAGAGAATAATTAAAGCGTCGGTAGCTGCGGAATCTTTAAATCGATTTTATTACGCGTGACCGCGGTTAGCGGGCGGAGCGATGCTCGCGACCGCGTTGTTTACGTTGCAAAATGCAGCCGTCGATAATTCAACAGAAACGACCGTGACGTAAATAATATTAAACACGTGTCGACGTTTCAGCGGCGGTTCGAGGGCGGATTTGCGATTGTTCCAGCGTGAACGAGATCGAAAAACACAGGTGAACCGCGGCGGTGGGGTCTCGCGTTACGTTCGTTTCTTTCATTTCCGCGAAATGAAATATTAGCTCTCGCCGATGTTATCATTTTTATCGTGACCCGTCCGAGCCCTTCGTTAATACCGCCGCGGTTCTTATTCCGCGCTGAATTAACGAACGCGGATAGGTGAAAATAAATGCGCGAGGCGATTGTAACTCATTCGTACGGGCGTGCTATCCCGCGATCGGGACAGGGCGCGTGCGCGACCCGAATTATTTGTAACGGAGCAAAATTCGATTTGTAAATTGTTGAGCTCGATAAATATCACACCTGTAATTCGCTCGAAAACGCGTGTCACGCGAAATTGTAGAAAGGTGTAAATATTCCGCTCGAACGCGTGATTTATACAGAGTATAAATCAATAAGCCTAAATCGTCACGTTTCGCGAAGAATACGGACGACTGTTGAGATTTCTCTGCTGGAATGTAATAACCACTGCAATGTATTGTATTTTCTGGTGCAAAATAGTTGTTTTCATTGAAGTTCGACGCGTCCGGGACTCCCATTGAGCCGAGCTAACAATTTTCGAATTTTCGGTCGTGCACACCGACGCTTAATAACTCACGTGAACAATGTAGAAAATGCGATCTTTTCGATTCGATTCGCCGGCTGATTTTTCCTGATAGTCGACGGGGGGCGATGGACCGCCTTTGGCTGTACGCATAATTAACCCTTTGCACTCGAATGATGACTCTCTGGCATCACTAAAATTGTTCTACCACGTTCCAAGATAATTTTTATACCAATAAAGATTGGATATAAAAAATTGTTAAGTAGTAAAACTGTTGGTAGGAGTCACAAGAATCAATTTTGTATCCATAAAAGTGCATTTTGTTATGTAAATTGGTTAAAATAATTGGCTAAAATGGCTTCGAGCGCAAAAGGTTAATGATATAACTACTAATCGTTTATCGAACAGGACATGTTAAACTCTATCATCGATCAAGTAAACGAAGTAAAAGAATAGAAGAATTTAGTATTTATAATTTAGTATTTATAGTTAGAATTTAGTGTTTATAGATTGATAGACAATTTCATAAAATCGACTACAGTTCGCATCGAACATCGACTTCACCGCGGTCGAACAATTCGACGTTGAATGTTTGTTCGACTGAAATCGAACACCAACGAAAGCCGAACCCCGTCCGACGAAAGATTAAAGAACCCCGGCTAATATCTTATTCCGTCGGCGCGTTTAACCGATACAGCGCGAGCAACGCGAGCGAAATTTCCCCGGTAATTTAATATTCCTAGATATCCCGATGATATAAATCACCGTATGAAAATGCACACCGATCGCAGCTGCAGTTACCAAGATACTCGTACAATATGGATCATCAGCCGGCACGGACAGGGGGAGTGGGGCGAGCGGCGCGCGGGATGAATTCCCTTCGGTTTACGGACACTTGGAAAATTATCGGCTGCCCGTACCGATTCCATAACGTGCACCTGAATAAATTATTAGAAGAATATTATCGCCGAGTCGCAGCGCTGCCGCCGCGTCTTCGGCTGTGCCGCGTGCGAACGGAAAGAACATGAATTTCCGCGCGGGGTCAATATTGCGTCGTTGCAGGGGTTCGTTGCAGTCACGTCTTCGGTGTTAATCGAACACTGCGTCGTCCCGTGTGCAGTCGAAAGTAATGATTTAATTTAAGTTTGCGTATTTACGATATAGACAGTTATATAAATTATGTAATAATAATAATTATTAGTATGTAATTTTATTTTTTATGTGATCATACATGTAATGTAGAAACTGTTATATAGATTGCATAATAATAATTATTATTAGTATATAACTTTACTTTTTATGTGATTATACATGTATACATACTTATATACTATACAATATGTACAGTGTTTATATAAATTACAATATCATAACATTGCTGACTAAGTAAATTATACAACTATGAGTACTTTCGACTTTCCCAGGTGGGTTTAATCCCCTGACGTGCTCTTTTCTTTGCAATTACTATGACTAGAATTTTTTCGATCGCGCTAATTTCTTAGAGAAGAAGAAGGAATTTTATATTTATCGTGTACTGACATTTACACGAATGTTTAAATATTGATGGCACGAGAATCAAATATAGTTTCTACTTAACTTGATGAGTTCTTGTACTAGAGAACAATCTATTTAATTGTTTCTTTTTTATTTATCAACCATCTCATTTCGTTCGATGAGGTTTTGCCAATATTGCTAAGGGATAGTTTTTCAACTGATTCTCATTTTGCACTCACAATAATCATAATTTTAAGAAAACTAAACGCATACATACGTGTCCAAATGCGCGAAGGGGTTAAAGGAACGGACGAACTTTGCACCTAACAGCTTCTTACCAGAAATCTCCGTCACGAGTCCGACTCGTTAGAGTTCCGGCAAAGGGTTAAATACATCGAGTCGTGCATAGAAAGCCGAGCAAAGGACAAGTTTTTGACCCGGCGGCCGACCCCGAAGAGCGAAGCAAAAGGAAGACGTCGCGCGCGACCGGTCGAAAAACGGAGGTCGCCCTCGAACCCGGCGGACCTCCGTGCAACCCCGGCCGACCTCTATCCATTTTTCATCGCGCCGGGATCGCATCGAGAGCTCATACTTCACGGAACACGCGCCTCGATAACACGTGGCCCGTCGGCCGAGATAAACTGCCGCTCCTCCGTCGACGTATTGTGTGTGCGGAGAGATGGTCGGCGGCGCGCAACGTCGTCCCAGCCGCGCACACGGTCTCGACGAAATTTCGTTCCGTCGCGTTTCGTTCCTTGGCGCGCGGCAGGGCCGTTCGTTTCTTCGCGATCATGCCTTGTCTCTATCTCGGCCGCGACCGCGTCGAAACTATTAACGAGACACGCGGCGAAATGGATAGGGCGGGATTGAAACAGCAGAGGGGGCGGTCGAGGGTCAGAGGGGAGGGTGGGTGGTTGGAAGCTCCGCAAGCTCGGCTGCGCCCTAAGAAAACCTCGGCGGACCGGCTTATCTCGGCGCGGGGGCCACCTTCCGGGACGAACTTTCCTTATCGCTTCGTTCATCGTCCTCATCGGGGAAAAGGGGGGGGGGGGCGGCGGAGGGGCCGCCGAGGGGCTGGAAGAAGTTTGCCTTCCGGATAACGAGGGAACCTTCTAAGCGAGACGCCTGCAGCGATTCGGCCAACTATGAAAACGCTTGGCCCGATCTAGCCGTGACTTCCATCACGATGAACCGCCCCTCCCCTCCCTGATCCCCCGCCGACCCCGCACCTATTCTTTTCTCGCGGAGAATACTTCGATTGTCCTCGCCGAGCGGCCGACACGCGTGAACCGCCGACCGTCTGAACGGTTCAGCGGCTAAGGGGCTCGGGGAAATCGGCAGGGAAATTACCGGCAGTCCTAGCACGATTATTAACCCCTTCGCGAGGGTGGCGAACACCGTCGGCGATGTGTATTAGGTCCACCCAAGGGCGTTGTCGGGAATTCGTTTTAGGTGAGGGTAAAAAGGTCGGGCAGAACTTTTTCAAGTTTTACGAATTTTATGTAAATTAATTTATCGTTTTGTATGGGACGCATAAGTGATGAAGCTGAAGCTTTTGTGATATTTAAGTGAAATGTTTGGAGAGTATTGTGTATTGTATATCATAGTTAAAAAAATTAGCTTGAAGTTAAGCCTCACCAGGATAGTCCAGGGTAGTGGTTATAATCCGTTAGGACATTACTTCTTATGTCACTTTGTCGGTACATATTTACAGAAACAAATTAAATTTTGATGAGTCAGTACATGTGTGACGAACACAGTTTTATATTTTGCTATATTTCTTTATATTTTATAAAGAACATCAAATTAATTTTGTAAATATGATTATAAAAAATTGTAATTCATAACATGGTAATTCGAGGATTTTTGGGGGCCAAACCAACAAGGGGAGGAGCCAGAACCAGATGGGGCGTGTCTAATATAAAAGAGGCGGAGAAGGCTTTGTTTATTTAAAGAATGTTACATCGCCCAACATATTCATTAACGATGCTGACAAACGCAATAAGTGCAAAGTAAAGAGTTGAGTTTTTCGACATCATTTAAAAACCTCCAAGACCAATTTCAGCCATCTTAATCAGCTAGTTATTTAAATGAATAACACACACTATGTTCACTATACGTTCAAGAAACGACAGCACTAGTACGTAGGATTTTTGCGAGAGTAACTCTTGCACGACTGATTCGCAGAAACGGAATTTGATTATAAAGGTATGTATCTCCTGCAGAGCGGGAATTTTACCCGGTAAATGAAGATTAAGGATTCTGTTAAATTGCCAGGTAATTAGATTCACTCGTGACTAAACGTGTAATTTAAAACTGCCCTCACAGATGCCGTGTGAACTGTAATACGGCAGCCGCGTTAATTTCTTACAATCCATGCACTTTGTTCAAAGTTTCAGCATTGTTCCGACAAGCTATTGTTAAAAAGTACGATCCTAATACAATTAACGGTGAGAATTATGGAATAAAAATATAAAATAAAATTTGATAACCTTGGACAAAATTATACAGCTGCAAAATTCTACTTATAAATTAATGCGTGACAAAAATGATCTCTGTGAAATTCGTGACAAATAATTTCCAAAATTATATGCAGAAATTAATGTTTCATTAGAATTATCATTGTAACATTCAAATTACTGATAAAATTATAATAAAATTAGAAAAATGGCCACTGTGGCATTCGAGACAAATAATTCACAAAATGTAATATACAGGGTGGGGCAAATAAAGTGTTACAGTGCAATATCTCCATTATCATTAATGATACGCGAAAATGCTTCAGAAACAAATTGTTTGGTTCGAAGGGGGACGTATTTTGGTGGAAATGTTTTTTTTTTCAAGGTCATATTTTTTGAGATTTCAAGGTCATCGATGTTTTTTTAAATGGAACTATATATTTCTTTTTCGATAACATTATTGCCGATTTTAAGACGAATCCAGCGACCTATAATTCAAGGTCATTCTAGTCGCGCAAAGTATGAAAATCGTTGGAAAACCGAAGAGTATCGCAATAATCACTTTCACAGGATCCACTAACCTTGGCATGGTTTTATTTACAGAACATGCTCGAAATGATGTCCCTCCACTTCTAAACACTTATTGAGTCGTTGATGAAAAGATCTTCTCTCTCCTTCATGTTGTCAGGTGTGGTAGGTGGTACCGACATTACACTATTTTTCACAAAACCCCATAAGAAGTAATCTAATGGTGTCAAATCTGGCGAACGAGGTGGTCAAGCTACAAGACCGCCTCGTCCTATCCATTTTTCACCAAAAATCTCATTCATGACTTCGGTTATACTCTTCGGTTTTTTAACGATTTTCATACTTTGAGCGACTAGAATGACCTTGAATTATAGGTCGCTGGATTCGTCTTAAAATCGGCAATAATGTCATCGAAAAAGAAATATATAGTTCCATTTAAAAAAACATCGATGACCTTGAAATCTCAAAAAATATGACCTTGAAAAAAAAAACATTTCCACCAAAATACGTCCCCCTCCGAACCAAACAATTTGTTTCTGAAGCATTTTCACATATCATTAATGATAATGGAGATATTGCACTGTAACACTTTATTTGCCCCACCCTGTATATATGTAAAGAAAATATACTTTCTTAAATTTGAATTTACCACGCTCACAAGAGCGTGGATAAAGTAGAAACCGGTGTAGAGGACTATTAGGTAAGGCGCTGTAAGCAATTTATAAAAAAAGGTATATGACAGAAGAAAGAACGCAACGGACACGTGCACAATAGAGAGAGAGAGAGAGAAAATTTATAGTGGAAAATTAATAAGTTCAGAAGTTTAGATAGAGATGGGAATAGACATAATTTTTCGTTTCTCTTTTTCAGGTGAAAATTAAGTAAATGTAAATAGTGTAAAAGTTAAGTTTTAAAATAAAAGGAAATTCCTCTTTTTCAGAGCAACCAAAAATTAGTTGATATCCCATCGAATTCCTTTCCTGATATAGAAAATACCATTATATATGTAAAATTAATATCTCATAAAAACGTGGCCAGTTGGGAAACACAGTTCAGAACCCAGAGGGACCCTATTTTAAGTGCACTCAGCTGCATCGAGAATGCACCCGAGAGTCATAATAACAATCGAAAAAACATTCGTTTGCCGAGCCGCCGGCGAACCGATCTGAAAGTTTAATGGATCCGGGCGAGGAATCGCGATCGGATCGAATAAATCAAGCCCGCCGGTGAGACGCTAATTGACCTGTCCGTGGCTGTCAATGTCTAATTACACGACCGGTGTGGGTGTGTCTGGATCCACGGCGGGATCCGCGGCGGACTTCTCGATTCCCGGCCGGATAAAAAGATCCGTCGATTGTCCTCGAGAGGAAGGAAACTTCTGCGGCCGAGGGAGGTTCGTTTGGAAGCGAATGTGCCGGTCGACGAGTGAAATCCGGAGGGGTCCGTTAGTAACCGGGGCGAATGGGCTTGCCGGGTGGGGGATGGGGGCCGAACGGGTCGCGGGAGAGATCGAACAGCCGGGAATTAGGACGGATTAGCGATTCTCTTTTTCAATCTCGTGAGGAAGAACTAAAGAGCTTTTTTTTCGAATTCCCGCGCTTCTGAGACTCGACGGTAATGGCGCGGCACGAGTGTTCCTAGATAATGAACCCTTCTCCCTGTGTTTAATTGCCCCGTTGATTTAAGAGTTTTATGATCCGGCCGGATCTCCGTGACGGCTGCGCGAACGATTGCGGTTGATTAACATTTACGACGTTTCCGATGCCTCATGCGTTACGTCTTCGGAACCTATTAAAAAGGAATCCATAACCCTTTCGGCGAATATTTCTTCGCTGGATCGCTGGAAACGCGAGCCCATTTAAAATGTCCTTCTGCGGTGATTTAATCGATCCCTTGCTTTATGATTTCTTTCATAGTTACGTTCATTATATCGCTCTTTCGTTCTTAATTGTCTCTTTGACGAGACTTTTTATAACAAAAGTGTAAGCAAGGTATAATAATAAGTGCAAAGTAATAATAAGATAAGATGAAAGTAATAATAAATACGAAATGATGGTAAGTACAAAGTAAATAACAATAGTAAGTAAAAAACAATAGGTACAAAATAGAAACAGTAAATACGGAGTAATAATAAGCAAAGGATAATGACTACAGAATAACTAGAAATCGAAAATAATAAATACAAAATGATAATAAATAGAACTTAATCAATATAAATTAATGACAAGTAAAAATGTAGTAAATAAATTCTTTCCTTCGTTACTCTGCATCACTATTCAATTCTGTTTCCATTTCTTTTTCTATAAACCCAATTAAACCTTTTCGTGTTCATTATCGCTTTTTCTTTCTTGGTTATTCCCTCGACGGAACGGGAGACTATCTTTGCAAAAGTAATCGAAGAGGCTCAGCCGGAACAACGAAAGAACATCTTGCAAGTATAATAAACCGCAATCTCGAGATCGATTAAGGCGTAACATTATCATCGCCGTCCAGAAAACGATCGTTTCTAATTAACCTACGATCGCGACGCGCGACGCCGACCGCGTGAGAAATAATTACTTAATTAGCAGATCGATCGGCGAGCGAGGCGCCCCGTCTCCCGGCCTATTCGACGAGCGATCGAATAAAATATCCTCGCGACACCGCGGCACGAGCAAACAATGCGGCCGCGTAAAACCAAAAATTCGACGCGAGCGTCGGCAGGTGTCCTCGCGTTATTGCGATTAATCGGAAGGTAATCCTGTCCGCGCCGCGGGAATATTCCGTCGCGCGGTGCCGCGTCCCTCTAATTTATTAACTTCCCTTCCTTTTTTTTTTTCGATGGACACCTGTTTACCTGGCTCGCCGGTACACTAATAATAAAATGCTTACATTCCCGGTTTCCGCGCGATTATATTTAACATCAGCGGGCCGCGCTCCGCGCGATCCAATTATCCACGGTATTAATTAAAAACAATCGGCTGATGAAAAGCGTTCGGGGCCCGGGCAATGTTTGTTAATTAAATTACCGACGACGTTTTACGGAATAACGTTGCCCGGCGTTTGTGCTTGCGTCGACGACGGCAACGCGATCCTGATGCTTTCGGTTTTACGACAGCCAAGGGCATCTGACGCGATCTTACATTTTATACGCGTATCAAATTCAGGATGTTTATGGACGAGGGTTGTTGTAAAGTATTGGAGATGAATGCGATCAGATGGGGATATGGAAAGTTAGATTATAGGCTCTCTGTATGGACAGTAATATGATTGCGACACGAGGTGGAATTAAGTTTCTGTTTTAAATATTGTAATATATATTCTATGTGAGTGTAATAATAATTGGAGAGGTCGTTAATGACTCCATTGTTAGTGCTATCTTATGTCTGATATATTGACTTTAAGTATTTCTTTATTGTTTCTTTTTTCTTATCATTAATTTGTACTTTGTATTATTTTGTACTTAGTATTACTTCGTACTCGTTATCTTTCCCTTATTATTGACTGTAATAATAATTGGAGAGGTTGCTAATGACTCCATTGTTATTAGTTTGTACTTAGTATTTCCTTGTACTTGCTATCTTTCACTTATTATCATTTCGTATTTATTATTTTTTACTTATTATTATTTCGTGTTCATTATTTTGTACACACAATTCTTCTGTACTTATTCGTTTGTACATATTATTCATTTTAAATTATTAATACTTTGTACTTATCATCGGTTACTTACTATCACGATCTACTTATTATTATTCCTCACGTATTATCATTCCTTAAAAAAAAAAATATCAGCGTCAAGACCAGACTTCTCTAAAACATATTTGCCAGTCAATAAATTAAAAATAAACGCCATAACATAAATCCGAACGCGCGCGACCATAACTGCGTCAAGCCCGCATTCCCGACACCCGGTTTATTTAAGCATCGACACCGATCCCGCAGTGTTCCGTTAATCTGCTCGGCTCCCTTCGATTTCGCGGATAAATATGGCCGACAGATTCCGCCGAACGTAGGGCGAGCATCCGGCCGCTATCGGCCAGTAATTATGTTATATCGAGTTCGCCTCCGATGTCCAGCAATGCCCTCTCGACGCGCCCGAGAAGCGCGCCGGTACCGTAACATTTTTAATTACGAGCCGTCCGAGCTAAGATCCGATCGACAGTCGTCCGAGTATTTATTAATCGGCTTGTCGGGGGGCGTTAGGGGCGAGTAGGGGGGAGAGAGCGAATGGGCGGGGTTGATCTCAGCAGAAACGGAGCAAGAAAAATCGAATTAACTTATTATTTCGCCCGGCGCGGTGATTATCTCGCATTAGTATCTGCCGTTTCCTTTCCTTGTTCCCGGGAAAGGAACGGGGGGGCCTGGCAACACGGCGCACCGTGTCCCCCGTATTTTCTCCATTATCGATAATAATTCCTCGAACCGTCCCTCGGCTCGTCATTAGTGCGATCTGCGAGCGGAATGTTCCTCCCCTTCGTCGTTTCCGGGCCGGTTATCGACGATATTCCTTCGAATTCTCGTCCACCCGTGTCTGTATTACGTCGCATTACCGCGAAATTGCAACCTTGTCGGCGCGAGTCGCTCGTAATTTTGATTCTGATTTCCCGCAACGTGCCCGGAATGCTCGGCACCCCTTCTCCCCCCACTTCACGCCGCGAACACCGCCCCCCGCACGCTGCTTATCACTCGAAATAACCACATTTCTTCGCTGCGTTACGCTAACGGCACAACCGAGACCCCCCCGGATCCGCCGGAAGTATGTTTCTTTTCAATGAATTTACGGCACCGTGCCACAGAAACTTATCGCTGGAACAACAAATACATTTTCCAGCGTTCGCGCGCCGTTCTGTCTCTGCGCGCCGCGCGCCACTGGACTCACGAACACGTGTTGCTTGATTTTCGATGCTTCGCTGGTCTTTGCTTCGTTAGTAATGATACAGGGACGAACTTTGTTTAGTGGTTTTTGTTAGCAATGCGTGAGATCTAGTTATTAACTAATAGACTTTGAGGTTGATAAAATGGTATATGTTATTATGAAAATTATAGCGAAATGTCTGGTTGAAAGTTTTTCAATTTATTTTTGATTCTTTAGTCTTGTCATAAGTAGATTAGATCGAGTTGTTAATTATTGAACTTTAAATTTTAGTGAAGCGTTTTTTGATTTCTTTTTGCTTTTTATTCTCGACATGAGTATATAAAATCTAGGTATTAATTATTAGACTTTAAGATCAATGAAATGATAAACGTAATTATGAGAATTCTGGTAAAATGTCTCCTAACCTATATTTTAATTTCCTTATTTTGTATTCTTGTTACAAATACAAAAAATCGAGTTATTAATCCAGTTATTAATCGATAAAATAACAAACAAAATTATAAAAATTCTAATAAAATATCTGCTAAAATATTTTTGTACTTTTATTTATCCTGTTCAAAACGCTTAAAATCCAGTTATCAATGATCAAACACCACAGTGGATCAAAACGACGAACGAAAGTACGAGAATGTCAGTAAAACGTCTGGTAAATGAATATCAGAGTATTTGCCACGATCGACGGAACAGAAAATTGTTTTGGCCATAGGTTATTAGAGATAGCGGGCCGTTCCTATTCCGCGAATCAATTTCCCAGCGGTTTGAACACGAAGATAAAAATGCGGCCCGGTTTCGCGCGTCTCGCCCCCGATGATAAACAGCCAGGAAGACGAGGCGGAGCATTGTAAATCGTAGAATTCGCGGAGCTCATCGCGAATAAATTCACCCGCTGTCACATTTGTACTCGTCGCCCTATACAAACGCCCGTGCGCGCCTCAACGCTGCGTTCTACCCTACGTATTGCCTTCATCTAATTTTTAATTCGTTGTAATTTAACCGTCTTAGTACCGGCCAAATAAGTCTGTATCTGAGCGAAATGTTTAAAACTCGTTTAGCGAAGTTTGATAAAGTTTCGGAACGAAATTGCAAGAATTTTGAAAAGCCTGATAAATATCAAGTTCAAAATGGGAGAAAAAAAATGGGGAATGAAATTGTTGTTTAATAAAAATATTAAGAAAACTATCTTGTCAATAATAGCCAACTACGATATATCGTTGTTCGGTACTAAGAGGGTTAATAATAGTGGACTGTTCGAAGTCGTAAGAGGAGTCACTAATCTTTCACACTCGAAGCTATTTTAATTATATTCTAAATATATAGTTTAATCTGCAGAATTTCTATTTTACTTTTATTATGATTCATGTAAATTGTTATGTATATTTATTTATATCAAATTAAGTCCTTTGGTGAGGATAATACTTGCAATTTTACTGCGACAGTCTTTTAAATATAAACTGATAAATTAATATCACTATAATTATTTTGAAAGGAAGGTTTGACTAAGAAGAATTATCTATATAGCAAACTTTACTTCTAATTTAGATATAGACGTCTGATTATATAAAAATCAACTGTTCAAGTATTTATTATCCAAACATTAAAAACCCTAGAAAAAGATCTTATTGTCATCGAATTTCATTAAAAGTTCTATCAACAGTTAATTAAATAAATCAGCTAGAACACTAGTCCTAATACAGGAACCAAAATATTAAAAAATATAAAATCCTACATACTAAAAAATTACTAAAATTACTAAAAAAAAACCTATTAAGTATTAAGCATCAAAAATCCTATAAAAATATATGCTTAACACCAAATTGTATTAAAAATTCTCCTATAAAAACATAAATACTAAAATAAAGTCTTCAGATAAATAAACCTGCTGCCCATATTCGCAACAATTGCCAACCGAATTTACACGTGTCGAAAAATCGGGAAACAAAACAGCCGAAGAATCGGCTAAATAACAAAAGGAAACCCGAGTCATGAAGGCCGCCTAACTGGATTGGATTACGAAGGCCGTGGCACAATTCGCAGCCGCGTGATGAAAAGAATTGGCGAGAGGGTGTGCGCTCGTGTGGACGAGCAGCATAAGTCGGCGGAATATCTCGCAGTTGTCCCGGGCTGGCCCGGAGGGTTGGCACTGAGTCGATTAGACTTCCGACGTCTCTTTTTGCCCGATCCTCTCGAAAGATCAAGGCGAAACAAGGTCGCGTCGATGACGCAGGTCGCGATATTCCTGTCACTTGACCGTGACGATTATTCGAAGCTGGTCCCTCGCGCGTGAAAATTCGCACTCTCGAGGGACTCGCGCGTCTTCCGCGACCTTCTCGCCTCGTGCTGGGCACCCTTTCTCTGGTATGGATACCCTTTCTCTGGTATGGATACCCTTTCTCTAGTGTGGATACCCTTCCTCTGGTATGGATAGCATTCGACCTCTGGTGCTCGCGCGATATTCCGAGAAAGAATTTCACGTCGCGAGAAAGACGCCGATGGGAGTCCCAGAAAAATGTTTCGCCGGATCCGGCGCGCCGGTGTTTCTAAAGACAGCCGAGATATTCCGAGGAAATCCGCTCGCCGCCGAGGAAATTGTTGCCAGCCGGTTTTTTCGTCGCCGCGAGCTGTACCATCTTCCTCGCCGCGCGCAGACCCTGTAATTGGTAATCGACTTCGCCCGGAAAAGAAACACTCGGATCTTGCGAAATTTGCAATATTTTCTGCGGCTTCGCGAAGAGAGATGGAGCCTCAAGAAATTTGCAATGTCTTGCGGCGATTCGTGGGGTCTCTTGCTACTGAATGTCATCGTAACCTTTAATTCAGTTTCTAGTTTCGGAATATATTTTTGTTTTTACAGTTAAAGTGAAGTAAAATGTTTTTTCTAAATATAATAACGCATTTAAAACATATACTCAGCTTTATAGTAAATTTATATTAAAAGTACATTAGAAATGCGTGAAATGCTTATAGTTTAAAGTGCTGTAACTTTGCGAGGAAAGATTGTAGTGACTTCATCCGCCCCTTAAATTAAAGAGGAAAGTCTGGACTTAACGATGATCTAAATGTCTTACCCGAGAAAAATTTTTCTAACTCCATAGAAGGCGTTAAATTATGTATCTTTTTAATATCACGAACATGCTCTCAGATTTAGAATGATACAGTCACGGCGTTGTATATCGTTAAAAATTTGAAAATGACGTTTTACAATACACATTTCAAACTTTAATTCAAAAAACAAATCATAATTTTATGATAACTTCTAACAATATTACATCCGTTCAAAGATTAACAACCCTTTCAACAAAAAGTAACACCGCTTTGATTTCGTTTTACTTTAAAATAACCGATTTCACATTTTTTATTTCACCATTGTTAAAATCGCGAAACCACTAAATTAAAGCCATTAGAAATTGTTGAATTTATATATAATATACTATCATAAAAATTAAGAACAATTTCAACAACATTTACAATTCTTAAAAGCCAACATTTCCCAATCTCTCTCGATATTTAATACATTGAAACATTCGTCATTAAATTATATAGAAATTTCAGATAACGTAAATACACGATAAACACAAAGATCCTCCTTTTCTCGTCGAAATCGTCGCGATCGAATAAGTTTTTTAATCATTGTGATCGTAGAGAAACCGGTCCCAACGAGGGTGCGAGGAAACGTTCGAGCTGAAATTCGTATTTCCAGCTGTTAATCGGAGGGGGGAGTGGAAGCCGATTCTGCAGAGGCGTCGGGCAATAATTATCGGTTTCGGCTGGAAGAAATGTTGACTCCGAAGAGCCCCCGGGGTAACGAGAGAGAATCCGCGCGCGGAATTCAACGGGGCGTCGATTTACGATCGTCGCGCCCGATGAAATCCAGAACACTCACGCGCACGCCGCCGCTGCAAATTGCATTTAATGTCCGAGAGGGTTGAATTGGCCCCGGCGCAGGGAAAAACCCTCCGAAGAAAACCCGTCGCAGCCAACCACCGCCCCTCTACTCCCCTTCCCTTCCCCGCCCAGATCTTTACGTCCCCGGCACTCGGCGAACGCGGCGCGGAACATTTTCTGAAAAATTTTGCGCCTCCGATTTTCCCTCTGTCGTCGTCGTCGTCGTAGTCGTCGTCGGCGCGACGGATGAGCTTCGCAGGCCGTTATCGATTCCGTTGGAGACGGGAATTCGGGGAAATCAAGAACGACGTGCACCGGGATTTTAATTTCCACGATTGCCGCGTTTGCAGACGACAGCTGTGAACCGTATGGCTTTTAACCCTTTCGTTAGGGCGGTCCGCTTCGTTGGAGTGACGCCACGGAACGGGACATTTATGCTTTTATATTACATTGTATTGTATTGCGTTGTATCGTACTGTACTGTATTATATTGTACTGTATCGTATTATAATGTACTGCATTATATTATATTATATTGTATCGTATTGTATATATTATACTGTACTGTATTGGATTGTACTCTATTATATTCCATTTTAATGTACTATACTGTATTACACTGTATTTACTAATGTATTGTATTATATTATATTGTACTGTATTGTGTTGTGTTGTATTGGATTAGATTGGATTGGATTGCACTTTATTATATTGTATTTTTTAATGTATTGTATTATATTAAGTTTTTCTGTATTTTATTGTATTGTATTTTATTCAACTAAATTAGATTAGATTGCAATTTATCGTATTATATTATATTTTACTATACTGTATTGTAATGTATTCTATTCTATTATATTATATCTATGTAGCATTATACACCGACTATAGTCACTACCCATATACATCAAATAACGTCGACTACATACAGTCTGTACCCGTAACGAAAGGGTTAAGTACCCGCGAAAATCCGCTCGTGTAAAGATAGTTCGCCGACCGGGAAGAACAACATTTTGTTCGTTGATATCGTTTAATTGAAAACTCGTTGCCTTTTGTTCGAAATACTCGCGTACACCGCTGTAAATTTCAGGCGAAACTGTGTGCGTTCGCGAAACCCCGTTTCTCTCCGGCTGCATTCGTAATTATGCGTTTTTGGGTTTCACTTTATTAAATGAAAGTTGGCGCCCGGTTTATCCAAGAAATTTCTGATTCAATTATATTTTGTGCATTTTTCGTTCGTTTCTCGCGCCCGAAACGACCCAATCGCGGCTCATTACAATTGCGAATTTTTTATGGAATTTTCATACGAAAATTTACCGCATTTGTTGCAGTACGCGGCGGCCACGCAAACATCTCCTCCTTGAATTATTTGACGGAGTCAAATAATAATGCGGCAGTGCGTTAACATTGTTCAAAAGCCTCCGTTGTTTTCTATTATAATTGTAATATATGGTTTGAAGGGGAAGGTGAGCAACAAATTTTGGTAGTATCGATAACAAAGAATATCGTCCATTTCTAACGATTAGGCAGTTATATTAAATTTTAGTAATATAAACAATTTAATAACATAAAAATCATATGAAATATTACTATAGTTTTTAAATATTATTATAGTTCTTGAAGTAAAAAATCGCCTAATTCCGAGACGTCGTTTATATGAATTTAGAGCAAATAACTGAATTAAAAATTAATTCGCCATATCTCGTACATTTATTTCACCATGAGTGATTTCCTCCTTGTAAAAATGCTGCATAGATTAGGGGTGGGGAGGGGGGAGGGGGGTGGCGATAAAAGCGCGCGAGAGAAAGCAGTAAAGAGTGGCGCGCAGAGTATGGTTGTAATTCGTACGGTGTATCCACCGAAGTCGACGTAAAATCGGATTCGATTGGACGAAAAATAAAGGTTGAAAAATACATCCGCTGGAAAAAAAACCAGATTTTTATCCGGCCGGATCGTCGCTCGATAGGGGAAACCAATCATCACGCGGCACTTGTATCACGGTTATTGGAGCGTGTCAGCTGTGTTACTAATTGCACGTTCCACGATGCACTGTCTAATTCCGATTTCTATTTTTTCATAATTAAAAATCCCAACGAACTGGCACGCGCCTCCGAATATTTCCGTGGCCGACGTGTTCCCGGACGCGATGAAATATCGGTATCCGGCAGCCTCTTCAGTTTTATAGCCGCGTATTTTTTACTCGCTTTTTATGTGTCGTTAGACGACGTTAAGTTACAAACTTCCGACATAATTACTTGAGATATATCTGTAGAGCGCTAGACATATATCTTTATGTACAGTGTGGTCCATGCGACTTGTGTGTCTCTTACTACCAAAGCATTCTGTCTTATATTTTTATCTTATATAATATTGTGTATATATATTCATTTATTTATATTTATTATGTGTATATCTATATCAATATAATAATAATATTTTTTTATTCTATATATAATTGGAGAGCAAATTTTTCAGTAGAAAAATTGTGTACTTAAAAAAGGGCCATTAAGAAGCACAAGAAAATGTTTAAAAACTGAAGCAGAATTGCTCGTTAATTATTTAATTCTATATTTTTATATAAAACATATAACATTCTAGTTAAGAAAAAAAAAAGTTGATTTTCAAGTTAGCTTTAAAGCTACACTTATTTAAAAAATAAATTTACCACATACTGTGCTTATTTAATGCATGCAACTTTTGTTCCTTAAATTATATTTTAAAAGTTGCAGTAAGTGCAGAAATTGCGTGGACTACCCGGTATATACAGATATATGTCTGGCGAGTCATTAGTAGATTTGTCAAGATCACGGGATTTTTAAGGAAAATGTTACAGCGCCCGTCACACTTTTATCTTTAACGAGACACTCTTTTTTCTTCGTTGTTTAAAGCGCAGAGTGTTCAATTTTCTCACGAAACACAAAAATCGATTCACACCGTTCGGTTTTGTTCAGAGATATCAATATAATATTACTAACAATGTCATCTTCATAAAAGAAGTAATTGAATATTATTGAAATCAAATTAAGATTACAGGTTAATAAAACATCAAAAAATGTCTGTCAAAGATTATTATTACGAATAAGAACGAATTAATTATCTTATACTTCCTTAAATAATTATCTAAATTCTTGAATAATCTATCACGCAAGACTTAATCAACAAAATAATATATTCAAGCAATCAAATATATTATTAAGATTAAATTGAAATGAACGTTTAATGAAACATCAAAAATGTCTGTCAAGATATTTCAAGGTTATTATTGCGAATAAGCACGAATTAATTATCTTATATTTCCTTAAATAATTACTTAAAATACTGGAATAATCTAACACGCAAGACTAGACGATCAACAAAATAATTGCCTAAGCAACCAAATATTAAAATCAAATTAAAATCACCGGTCAATAAAACATCAAAAAATGTATATCACCATATTAAAAAAATAAAATAAAAGAAAGGCAGAAGATCTCGACATCAGCCACGATTTTGATCGTCAAAAATTCATTCGAACGTTTCAACGCACCCTTCTGTCTAACTCGACGTTTCTATAGTATTTCCTCGAACGCAAAACGAACAATTAGCCGCGCGCCGTCGAAAACAATTCGGCCATTGGGAAGATTCGGAGCGAAAGCGGAACGTGTCGCATAAAACTTCGCTGCCGGCGTGCTGTTTTATTTTCAACTAGACTTTACGATTAGTTTCCGAACGGTTTTGCAAATTTATGAAATAAATATTGGAACGGTCCCGCCGCTCCCGTATTCCGCGCGCGTGCACGCTCGCGCTCGCGCGCTACAAAATAAGGAATATCGTTATTCGACAGCGTTTCCCCTGCGCAGAGAGAAAAAAAAAGCGGCGGTGTTAAAATAAACGAGCGATGAAACGTAATAAAACACTGGACGAGCGGAAAGTTGACCCGGCGAAAATGAATGGAGGAATGGGAAACAAATACTGGGGGCCGCGCGCTCATGCTGGCAACATAAATCGCAATCACAGGATCCGCGAAATAAAAAGTAAAAATCGTGACCAAGAGAGAGCGAGAGCAAGAGAGAGTGAGAGAGAGAGAGAGAGCAAGAGGGAGAAAATGACAAAGAGAGAGAAAGTGAAAAAAAAGTGAGAAAGAGAGTGAGTGAGTGTGTGTGAGAGAGAGAGAGAGAGAGAGAGAGAGAGAGAGAGATGAAGGGTAGTGAGAAAGAGGAAACTATAGTAAGCGAGCTCGACAGCGCAACTTTTTCCGAGCGGTCTAATGCGAACCATAGTTTCTCATTTTAGGAAATCAAAACATACATATGTAAAGTTCGGCGAATGCAGCGACCGATGCAACGCGCCTGGATTTGCATTGCGATGGAACTTCTGAACGAGATAACGTTCGAGTACGCCGGGAGAGAAAGAACAATCGTGCTGCTCCGCCGCCATTCCCGGCTTCGAGTAATTATAGAATTCGGTAAATAAACGGATTTCCAGTTCGCAGGGAACTTTTGATATCGGCGATCCCACGAAAAGTTTCGTAAAGTGCACACGCCGGAGAGCATCGATGGGGAATTTGCATCTTTTATGGACTATCGCGAAATATAGAAACGAGTAACGCAATTCCATTGTAGTGTGACACTTGTTTTCTATTGTGTCATAGTAAGGTTTACTTTCGTTTTAGTACTGTGCTTTATGGTCAACCCCTATATAGCACGATATAGCACGATATAGCAATATATAGCATAATATAGCACTATATAGTACAATTTAGCACTATATAGCACTATATAGCACTGTATAGCACTGTATAACACCATATACCACTATAATAATGAGTCAGACGAACACTTCGTAAATAATTTAGCAAATCAATCATTTTGCATGACAATCATTTATTCTAAATGGAAATCTTCTGTCGACAAAATCTGAGAATAAAAGTAGATGACGCTAATTAGAAAATAAAAATTCTCTCGTTTCATCAAGCAAATTATTAACCATTTTTGTTATTAAAAATTTTGTTATGATAAAATAAACATTGTTATCTAGAATTATTCAGCAGTGTGCTAAATGTATGAATATATTTTACAAGCATATTAACAAAGTATTTTTCTTGTAAGATGTAAAATTTCCATTTCCTTACGACTTGTACGCACATCATACTCTGCCAAAAAATTAAAAATAAAAGGCTACTAATTGACACAGTTCCGCAAGAAATCATAGCCCAGAAATAATTAAACAGTACCTCGATTTTACGTTAATACACAGTAGAAAACGCGTACTCCTGTTTCTCTCCGAGTAAAAATAAAACAAATCACGAGATAAAGCTTTTAAAACGCTCGGTATAGGTCGGGCTGTTCCGCGAATTGCAACGTCGAAATTATTCAATCGACGTGGCCGTATCAAATGTAAAACCACTCGACATCTCGTTATTCGAAAACTTGCGGGAACGCCCGAAAAATGGTAATCCCGCGGGACTCGGGGAAATTCGGAAAATTGGACGCGTACCAGAAACCCGCGAACCCGGGGAATCGCGGAACGGCGCGAGCTTATTTAGCGGGATCAATCTATCGGCGGAACATTAGCAATGAATGTTCTTCGAGGGGCCGCGACGCGACAGTATGGGGCGGCGCATGAATAAAATATTGGCCAATTATGAGAACGCGCGGCGCTGTCCTCGGTCTCGTGCCGCACCGTCTCCGGGAACTTTATTTTCCGCCGCGGACGCTCGGCCGACACGCGTTTCAATTTCTGCGACGAGATAGGGTCCGCCGAGTTCAGAAACACAATACGCGGCTATCGATCCGCGAACCGTCGGACCACGTCAAAATTTTGTAATTCAAAACGCGCTCGCGCGTTCGCTAAATGTTATTATTTTTCCTCATCGATGAATTACAGTTTTAGCTTTCCTTAAACGATTCAAGGTCTTTCAGAGCTTATTTTTGTTAATTTCATATTCGACTGCAATTTCATTAGTATAACATTGTTATATTTAATATGTAATTAAATATAAAATTTAATATATTATTGATCTTTTAATACGAAGTTTTTTCTACAGCGTTCACGGCGTATATTTAAATAAGCTACATTTTATTTCGAATTTTTATTCCAAATTTTTATTTTAAATCTTTATTTCAAACTTATATTTAAAACATTGTCAAAAATGTTGAACGCTGTACGAACAAGTCAACGTCGCGTGTTTAACATGAAATAAATAATATAAAATTGAAATGCTGCAGGTCGAAATTGCTAAAATTGCTTCGAGACCAAAGGGTTGTGTATTTCTTGAAATATTATTGAAAAAACGGCAGCGACACTCCCTGAAATTGGCATCGCAAATTCTAATACCGAATTTGTGATTAATCAAATGAAACTGTCAGCGAAACGCATACGGAAAATAGCACTTTGGGCGGGGACTCTTCTTTTTTTTTGGAAAAATGCGCCACCGTGCGCCGAGGTCTTTCGAATTAGTTTTTTTCCACCGCGCGCTGTTTCGTTTTTTTTTTTTTTCGTTTTTCGGCTGTTGTTTCTGTTCCCGTTGCTTTTTGCAAAGGCCGCTGGATGTTTCGGCGTGTCACGGTGGGACGCGTGCGCAGTAAAATGCGTTATTTACGCGCGGGGATTCATGGCCGCGATTTTCCAGTGTTGTCGAGCCGCGAAATTGACGCCCGCGAAATATTCATATTCTCACTTTGTAGTCACTTGACAAGGAAATAATGTCGATGGTAAATTCCCGGACGGTACGCGACCCGTTTCGGCTTTCCGCAATGCTGGAACGGAGAACGGTTCTCTCGTCGGATTCAAGTTTATGCGAAAACGGCGACTATTATGGTAGACTTTCTTCTTTTATTTTAGGTGGCGACGACGAATAGACTGTCGATTTTATAAGCTCCTGGAACGAAAGACTTTCGTCTTACAGAGGCATTAAGAATTTATTGATACTGCTGAACACGTGTTTAATTGGTGGATATTAAAATAAAAGTTGGACAAGTTAACTTTAAAAAACGCGAGCTTGGTCGAGATCTCCGCCTCTTTTAATCATGTCAGGTAGTTAGTCATTATATTAAAATATCTTTAAATTCTCCTGTCTTACTAATTTAGTATTTTATATAATTATTATTGCGTAAAACGCATGAAATGTTCAGTTTGTTTATGATCCATTTAAAATACTGTTTAATCCACAATTTAAAATTCTATAGTCTTAATATAAATGTCCAAAGCTCCATTTCTAGTTTTGTAAAACAGTTACTCAAACATTTTGCGACAATTTTAATATACTGTTGAAGATATTAACACAAGAAGACCATTTTTTAATTTGAAAAATTATACAAAAATTGTTTGACGACTGAAACATTCTACGAAGAATATTAGTACCTAAATACAAGTTTTACTTGTTGATAAATTATGGAAAAATTGTTGGACATACTAGTTAGAATGTTAATACGCGAACACAAATTTCGCATTTTGAAAAATTGTAGAAAAATTGTTGGAAGACTAAAACATATTACGAAGAATATTAATATACAAATACAAATTATACATACTGTAAAATTTCGTATAGAAATTGTTAAACAATTGAAACTATGAAACTATGAACTATACTAGTATACTACTAAATATACTAATAAATTATGTTAATGTTTACAGGCCAGAGATCGCGCATTTCGTCGGCGATAAAATCGTAAAAAACGAGACACGCTCTCGCGCGGTGCCTGATTCTAAATCGCGAGCGAATTAGAGAATTTTAGACGAACGGCGGAAACTTGTTATAAAGTTCGCTGATATATTAAGATAAATTTTCGGATGCGCGAAAACTGCCGCCGGTGATTTTTCAGCGGGCTCCGCGCTTTTAAATATAACGGTAATGAATATGCGGCGAAATGTACGAAATTTATGAAACGCGTCCGAAAAATACGCACAACTCACGCGGACTGTAATATTTTCAGCACAATGCAGACGTACAAATGTAATAAACCACCGAGTGACTCGTGACTATTTATCTATAGTACGGTGAAAATCATTTTTCAAATGTTTGAGTGCGCCTCGTTCGAAATTCATGCGAACGGCGCTTAGTGAATTTCGAGAATTCAAACGGATAAGTGAGGATATTATAGATACGTGTATAAATAATAGCTATAAATGAATACGATCTGTTTGAAATACAGATTTATAAAATAATATTCGCCGAAATAACGGTATTTTTTTTTGATACTCTAACAATTCAGTATTAAAAGAGGCCATCCCTTGCAAGGCTATGTCGCTCAAGTCAAATATATAAATATATAAAATATATAAAATATATAAAATATATAAAATATATAAAATAATTAAATATATAAAATAATATCCTCAATCATAATACATTTGCTCTAAATTATAGCTATTAATATTGTCTTCTACTACATTCACATAATAAATTGGCAACGATAATATAACAATAAAAATATTAAACTAGTTCAGAAACGTTAACGCATTGAATAGATCGTACTAAAATTATTCGACAAAGCAGGAAATTTCTGTATGGTTTAATCACAACGGAGAACAATGGGCGCGAACTCGCGTCGATGGACTCCGCGACTGAAGAGAGAGAGAGAGAGAGAGAGAGAGAGAGAGCACGTTAACTTTCATGCCAGTTAGCTGTGTCAGCAGAAAGTGCGGCAATTGCTTGCCAGAATTGTAGAATTCTTCGGCTTTGATCAGAATGCGCCGGAAGAATAATTCCTCGGGAGAAGTTGCGAGTTAGGATGGAGTTGTTCCGCGAGGATGAGTAGCGAATGCCAATTAGATCTGTGCCTCGCGACTTTGGGGGCAAACGTCCCTTAGAGGACAGATCCCCGCCAACCATAGGCCTAGACAATAGTATATTGTCTTTTGAGAACCGAGGCACTGAAAGTGCGCGTGCTCGGCAGACGTTCGCTTAATGAGCCAGTATCGTCGGAGAATTTACGATAGGTATCATAAACGTGAAAGGCGAACATCTAGCGAGCGTCTTCGTTAACAGCGGCGCGAGGGAATCGAGTTCATCGTCGAGCCGCTTGGATCAGAATCCCCCGCGTTTTATCGGGACAATCAGAAAGCGCTAATTAGAGCTTGAAACACTCGGCCGCGATTAAAACTGCATTCCGCGCGGTTCCGGGCTTCATCCATATTTGATCGAGTCCCTGCGACCGAATTGTGGATCTGAACGTCGATGATGTTTCTTGAAGGATAAGGACTGGGATAAATGAGTGTAAACTGAATCGACTGTCACTAGTTTACTACAGACTTACTATGATAACTACTGACTTCAAGTGAATTATTTTATAGATGTAATTGAATTGAATGAATACGATAATTAAATTACTGTAAATTAATTACATCGTAATTTGATTAAATGGCGAATCCAATTATGAATAACAATATTAGTGAATTACTTTGTAATTGAATTTAATGGATACTATAATTATATTACTGTAATTGAATTACTTTATAAATTAATTGCAATGTAATTTAATTCAATTACGAACTGAATTACAAATTACAATATAATTGAATTATCGTGTAATTTAATTCAATTACGAGCTGAATTACAAATTACAATATAACTGAATTATCGTGTAATTTAATTCAATTACGAGCTGAATTACAAATTACAATATAATTGAATTATCGTGTAATTCAATTCAATCGCGACACGAATTACGATTCACAATGCAAATGAATTACTTTGTAAAATCATTGTATTGTAAGTTAATTCAGTGACGATGTGAATTACGAATTACAATATAATTTAATTGTACCGCCATGTGAATGATGAATTACAATGTAATTGAATTCAATGATGATTTGAATTTCAAATTAAAATATAATTGAATTACTGTGTAATTTCAATCAATCGCAATACGAATTGCAAATTACAATGTAATGAAATTATATTGTCATTGAGTTATTCTGTAAGTGAACTGCACAGTCATTAATTTACTTTCTAAATGAATCATAATAGAAATTAATTACAATGGAAATGGATTGCAACGCAAATAAATCACAATGCAAATTAATTACTTTCTAATAAAATTACTTTCTAATTACAATTCCGTCAATAAAACAATCATAACCCTACACAACCCTATCATCATTGAACCGAAAATCCAGATGATCGTCAATCTCGATACATTTGCAATTCTCTCGAGCCTCGATTGTGATTCACGAGACACGGCTTATTAAAACAACGAACACCACGTTAAACGGAAGATTTCCGACTGCATCCAACACGATTCTTTCATTCCGCGATCCGTGTTTTACGGGACTATCAACGAGTCGGCGATCAAGTTAAGCATCGATCGCGGTCCCCTGGATCTTCCCGCGGATTTAGGTCGCGGCACTCGATCCGCGTCTTATTGAAATGCGGCGTACGAAACTGATATTCGCGACGTCGCCTCCTGACGAAGCCTCACCCGCCGCTCGTAAAATATCCTTTTTCCTGACGGTCCAGCAGTTTTCCCTCGAGCTGGCAGATGGCCTATTATTTGCGGAAAGTGTTATTCTAGTCCCGCGGCGTGATTCGAATACGGAATATGCCGCGGGTTGTGTCGCGACTTACACACACGGCACCGCGCCGACTCGGGCCGCGTTTTTGAAAATCCGGCGGCGTTGATACGCGATATCGGCCGAGAAACAACGAATCCCGACCGAGCCGTCCCCATCCTGAAGGGGGAAGTTTACCGTCCCTCGCGATCGTATCCTTTTTTTACGCAGCGTGATTCACGGCGCGACCATAATTCTGTTATGGCCGGACCGAAGCGGCCCGAAAACCGGGCGCGAGAAGAGTCGCGAAGATTCTTTTTAGGGGATTAGGGTGGTAACGGTCGCGCTTTGCGACAGATCT
This sequence comes from Augochlora pura, assembly GCF_028453695.1. Classification (NCBI taxonomy): domain Eukaryota; kingdom Metazoa; phylum Arthropoda; class Insecta; order Hymenoptera; family Halictidae; genus Augochlora; species Augochlora pura. The sequence goes on from NC_135780.1 coordinate 761,200, forward strand.
TTTTGAGAATCAAGATTCTTTTTTGTAAATAAGTTAAAAGTATTTTAGTCGTGTTTTATGTAAGAAATTGCCATTTATAGTTTCAATTGAGATACAGTTATTATTTATACAATTTTCGTCGCATTTTCTAGGTTCGAGAGAGGTTTTAAAAAGTATGCTAAATATATTGATGTTTTAAATATTTTGTATAATTACTTTGCTTTATTTTTTTTAATTAGCTTTATCTGCTACCAAGTGCTTTTTTATAAAATATTTTGTATTTTAGAATCCGTGTCGAAATAATTCGAAAGAGGCAAGACATGTTGTCCTATGTCACGAGTTATTAAATATGTTTTATTTAAATTGTACAGAAGATGAGGTAAGAGAGATCGCGAGTTTACTCGGAATTCGATTAGTTTACTCGGAAATGCAATGACGTTGCGTTGCGATGCTAACGAAGATCTGATGGAAAATGCTGCTCCTTTCTCTTATTCGAGAAAGACACGCGGAATAAAAGGGAAGGACTTAATGAAACTGTGCTGGGATATCTAATTTTGACTGGCACAGAGCTTCAGATTTCTTTAAATTCGTGTAGCGCCGACGACGTGGCCGCTGATAGCGATAATAATGGTAATTCAGTGCTGAAATTTGCTTGGATATTGTTCGCTGCTACCTGTTTCTTTTCTTGTTACTTATTTGCGTTCAAATATGTTTCAAATTACTTTTGTATTTATTTCTCAATTATTATATTATTTAAAAATATGTTACTCGACTATATCCTGTCAAAAATGGTTGAAAATTTTGTTAAAATTATGAAAAAATTGTGTCAAAAGTTATATCAAGGTTATGTTAAAAATTATGATAAAAATTGTATCAAATGTTACGTCAAGATTATGTTAAAAATTGTGTTCGAAATTATATTAAAAATTACGTCAAGATTACGTTAAAAATTATGTTCACGATTGAACGTATTAAATACACATATATTGATATTTCCATTATACATTTAATATTTTAATGCGAAATTTATTGCGTCGTTTCTTATGTTTTTCTTTTACCTGTATACTCATTACATTGTAAATCGGCGGAAATGTCGCGAGCGGAGGAAACGCGACGCTCCTCGCGTTGTTCGTCGACCCAGATACGGGAAGTTTTCGGTTTAGGGTCTCCACGGTTGGCTCGGACCGGGCAGAAAGAAACAATTGCGCCGGTGCTTCGATGGATATGCCGATTTTATGCGGCCTGTATCGACGAGGCTCTTTCCGGCGATCACGTATCCCGGGTCCCTTTTTATATTTATACAATATTTTACGAGCCTCCGACGGAATTGCGCTTGTTGGCAACCTTTCGGGAAGTTTAGCGATCCCTCGCGCGAAGATAAAGGATTTACAAGGCGGCAAGTGGAACCGCTGTAATTTGATGCCACTGTATTTCTGGAACGGCGTTTAACGTTTTACTGAAATTCTGCTTTGATGTTCGTTGAACACGATTTTTCTGCAAATTTCAACGTTTATGCTCGTTTGCTGTGGTGGAGGAAACATTTTTTCGAATTAAGTGTTTCTAATAATAAAGAATTAAGTATTTCTAATAGTAAAGAATTAAGTATTTCTAATAATAAAGAAATAAGTATTTCTAATAATAAATAATTATTTATCTCTAATAATTACCAATGGTGAATAGTATATTTAATAATAACGGAAGCATTATCTGAATTAACAATTTTATTACGTTTCTAATAATATACTAATAATATTAAATCTCTTCTATCTTGTCTCACCTAATAATATTTTAGATAAATGTATAAAGTCAGTAGTTTAATCATAACTACTCTGCAAATAAAAATGATCTCGACACAGAAATAGAAATGTTCTGCATCGATTGCATGAAACAGAAATTAAATGAATCCTTATTTCTTCCGTTAATAATTTTAGTAGACTGCGTCCTTATTTTCATACCAACATATTATAATTTCGGTCTACACTAAATGCAAATAATAAATTATCAACTGAACATTTCTTCAACAATCGAAGCGATTACGTGCTCGTCAGGATCATTCTTCATTCTTCGAACACCATCGATCAATCCTCGCGAGTCCACTAAATTCGCGGTCTAATGGCAAAGCAAAACGTAACGAAAACATTGTTGTTCCGCTTGAGATTGCTTCAAGTCAAACAACGTCGAAAAATATTCCGACACCGGAACAGGAGACAACAACGAAATCGATACAGAGAGTGACGCTGCACATCATTGCGTGCGCCCGCAGCAAGTAGAAACTCCAAGCACTGGTCAGACCAGTCGAATTGCGTTCGGTATCATGAGGCACGATGAATATTCAAAATCAATTCCCACGAAAATGGAGGCCCGCGTAAACAAAGTTCATTCTAAATTTCTCTATAGCCTCGCGCGTCATATCTTCCTTGCATATCACTATCTTTAATACCTAACTTAGGAGAAGAGTAAAGGCGATTGCATCGAATTTACATTGAATTAACTTAATTTATTTTCTATATTACGTGTATTATTATATTGTAGTTTCTATATATTATGAATATGTTTATTATACCATATTTTATCGCGTTTGAAATAAAAAGAAAAAATGTATATATTTTAAGCGCTAGCTGGCATAACCTTGATATACTATTTTTAAATGGATACTATTATTGAGAGGGAAGGTATATTGTATTCTCAGGACAATTTTTATTTACCATAGATATTATTTCCATGGACAATTTAGCAATTATATATTAATCTAATTAAATAGTTTTTAAAAATTATTTTTCAGACATTTTTCAATAATTCAACAAGCAATTCTAACGACTATTTAAATCATTCACTTAAGCGCTCAATATTCGGCAATTAAATGTGATAATAATTATGCAAAATATATTTGGAAAAATTGCTTAATAAAGTATGAAATTGTTATAAAAGGTTACAATGTTATAATCACGAATAGTATAGTTGTCAAAATAATTGGCCGTTCAAAGGTTTCAAACAATGTCCACGATCCTATTTTCTATCAGAGCGGCACACATGAAGTTGCAAAGGCGTCGAATTAGTTGTCGTATAGTTTTTTAAAAACTTCAGATACCAGCCAACACAGGTGACAAGGAGAGCTGAAGATCAGACGTGTGTCGTGATTCGTTTGATTCGATTCATGATAGTAGCGGGTCCCATGGCGAAGAAAACAAAGCGGTCTGGTAACACGCGTGCATGCTCGCCGCCGGTTTATCGCGAACAATTTCGTCGACCGAGGGTGGAAGGGGGGAGGGGAGGAGGAGGAGGAGTAGAGAGACCGGAAACGGCGAAGAATGGTTTCCGGAACGACTGAACTTTTAATTCCGTGCATTATCACTCTCCGTTGCGCAGGATATATCTTTCGTTACCTTCTTTCCACCTTTCCTGTGGTTCCGCGCTTCCTCTTTCGCTTGCTTTCTTATTTTCCTCTGCTATTTCCTCTCTCTCTCTCTCTCTCTCTCTCTCTCTCTCTCTCTCTCTCTCTCTCTCTCTCTCAGTCTCTTTTTCGTCCTCGATCTTTCTGTCTTCTTTTCTGTTTTTTTTTCTCTTACCCTTGCTCTTCCTCCCCCGGCCTTTCTCTTCTCTCTTTCTCTATTCTCTAATTCTCCCTCTCTTTTTATATAGGGTGTATAATATATTATGCAGGGTGTTATAACGTTTGAATCACTACACGAAATTGTCTCAAGACTATTTGTTATCTAAACAAATGTATTATGACCAAAGGAATTTGATCATTTAAACACACGTTAAATTAATATTACAATTACGTTTCGCAAGAGGTGATTGAATAAATTACGAAATTTAATTCTAAACTCAAAGAAATGACCGAATCAATTTCTAAATTCAATTAAACGACTGAATGAATTTCTAAATTCAATGAAATGATCGAATGAATTTCTAAATTGAAAGAAATAATCGAATCAAATTTCAAAATTGAATTTTAAATTCAAAGAAATAATAAAATCAATATTAAAATTGAATTCTGAATTCAAAAAAAATAATCGAATGGACTTCTAACTTCAATTCTTTTAAACAACGCTAAAAGCAGCAATATAATAAATAAAAATCTATCTAAATAAATTTAAATAAATGCAAATAAAGTTAAATAAACACAAATAAAATAAATTCATCTGAACTCTATCTCGCCCTGCTTACACCATCCATCAGCCGTCTCCAGGGTTGGATTTAGTGTAACCGAATTGTAACATTTTTAGGGCACCCAGTATATACGTTCGCCTCTCTCAGAGCCCGTGTCCGTTCCTCATTTCCCTTTCCCAGCGGGAAAACGCCGCAAGTTTGCCGGAATGAACGGCAAGTTTCTCAAAGTCTGAGGTCGAGCGCGGTTCCTCGCGGCGCAAAGGGGGTGGAAACACGCCGGGGGTTAATCACGAGTTCGCAACGATGCGTTTCACCCTCTCAATCGAGGGCCGGCGAGGAGCTCGACGGGCCCAGTCCTTTGCGTTTTGATCCGCAGCCCTCATATTTTTCTCCCCTTCTTTCCGGTCCACGTTTCCGCCCTTTTTCTCCTTCCCGGCCTTCCCTTCTCCTTGCCGCGCTAGCCGCCCGTCGATCCCTTTTTTCCTCTCCTTTTATCCCAACGTTATCCGTTTCCTGCGCGCCTTTTTTCCCCTTTTATTTTAGGCTGTTCCCTCCGCCTTCGCTGTGCTGTAGCATTCTCCGCTACTCGAGAAAGAGAAAGAGATGTACCAACCTTGCTTCGAGCACTGACCCTTTAACGCTAGCTGCATTATGCGCAAGATGCGAGGGCGCCGCGCGATGCACCCGCCCTTATTCTTGGCGATACTTTGTAACAAATGCACGGCGCAATAATTTATTTTTAAGACTGGATTAACTTTTCATATGAATGCTAAAGCTGGACAGATGTCACCACAGTTTGTTCGGGTATGGTGCCTGTCTTAAAAATTAATTGTTGTATTATTCATTTGTCTAGAAATGTGGAACAAGGATTATACAATCGCGGGGATTTGTTTATTTTATTAAATATATACGCGGACGGTGTAAATGTGTCAGTACATGTTTGGCGAATACTGCAGTTACATAAATTCTGCTGACGTAAATATTTGTTGTATACTGCAGCTGCGTAAATTATGCTCGTAGAAATATATTTGCAATGCTTTCTTTACATAGATTACATTTCTGACAACGGTTTTTAGATATTTATTCTACTGTAATTACGAGAGTTTTCACCGATTTTGAGTGGGTGTTAGTGAATGTTGTTAATCGTGGCTTTGTTGAAATATTACTGGCGCTGGTAGATTACTGTATTAAATAAATTTTCTTGTGTATATTTCTAGGAGTTTGATGACAGTCAATTATCCAGTCGATTATGTAAATGATTGTATAATTTATGATATAATCAATTATATCATAACATATATGTTATGATATCTTAGATCTTAGTATTATATATTATGCACTTGTGGCTCGCACAAGTTAGCGGAATATTCAAACACGTGAGTTCGAAGTTCGACGTAGAGTATTTTAACAATTTGTAGACAAAATGCAAAGTACAACGCGCGGTTTCAAAGTACACTGTGTATCTATATGCAAAATACAAATTTTCTTGATTGAAACAAGGGTTACACGAAAAATGTATTCCTTAGTTTAATAGTCTTAATAAACTGAAAATGAAGCAACAACATTTCGAAGTTCATCCAATGTCCTTATATCAAATAAATTATATCAAATAAATTATGTCAAATATCAATGTTTCCAACAAATTCATACAATCTACAGCCTAGTTATAATTATTGCTTTACCTAACGTAACTATTTCATCACAGTAGTAAATAATCAGCATTCTACTTAATAAAAATCTGTAAAGACTGAAGAATTTAACAAGATCTCTCACGCAATCCCAAATTTCCAAAACCAACCCAAAAAATCATTCTCCTTCCACCCCCGCCTTTTTGCAATTAAAATCTCAGGAGCCGCAATAAAAAATGCTATCCGTCGAACAATTTTTCAGCACGAACGGCGGAAGACGTTCCGCGGAAAATTCCAACGAAGTAGCAAATTTAAAAGGGGAGTTCGACCGAGCTTCCTGTATCTATGGGGTTAAATCGTAGGCGGCTAATCGAAAACCGTTTTCAGAATTCCCCCGGTTCCGACCGATTTATCGATCGCCAAAGAATTACGCACTGTTTATCCACGGGGTAGAATCGGCCCCGGGGAACGGGTTAAACACAATTTCTTGCACACATTACCGGAAGAATTACTCGACAGCTTAAATCGAGGGCAAGGTAATCGAAAATCCTTTTGAGAATTCGTTCCTTCGAAGCGACGGTTCCCATCGATTAAGCACGGCCGATCCTCTCTCGGCGACGACCCCTCTCTCTCTCTCTCTCTTTCTCTCTCACACCCTCTCTCTATCTCACCCTCTCGCGGAAAGTAGAACGAGGAGGGGGAGGAGGATGGGTTGGGTTCGAGAGGATCGTGCGACAGAATTCCTATCGACCTCGTCCTTTCTCCATCGGCCCGGTCGATAGCGATTGTTTGAACTACAGTTTCTGCTGTGCCCGGCGAGCTCCTCGGGGTCCCGCGATCCTCAAAGAGAAGAGGGATGTTTTGCGGAACGGCCAGGCCGGCGAGGGCAATAGGGCGAATTGCCCGGAATTAGTATCCCGGGGAATTTTCGATTAGAATTTCCCGTCCGCCCGGCTGGAAAGTCGTAACGTTGTTTAGGGAGTTTTTCCGTCCGCGGTGCGCGGCCCCAGTCGATACGCGGGACCTCCATTTGCGGCAAATTGGAAGATGTTGCACGTCCGGCCATGTGATTTTACGACGTTTATGCCGGCCACGGTCTTCATACCGGTGAAAGGGATCGCGAAAAAGAGACGGGCTGATAGATTTTTTTCCGGCGCAATCGCGAAAGTGGGCCCTGCGAATTCCTCGACCCTCTTCTCGCCGGAAAAGCGCGCGTTCGACGCGCAATCGGACGAGAAATGTTAAATTTCATTGTTTCGCTGACTGGAAGCTCAACTTTTCCATTTCAACATAATTTTCTCCGCCGAAACGTTTCATTTATTATTAATCACCGCCGGACGTTCGCCTCTTTTTTCCATCGCATAATCGTTCTTGCCGTTATCGTTCTTTTTTTTTTTATTTAGCCCGAATCGTTCGCGGATGTTTGTATTGTTTTTTGTTTCATTGCAAAATAACGTTTCTTGCTGTTCGCAGTGTTTATTCGGAATTAATCGCTAACGAATATTTGTCTTTTTTATCGGGATATAACTGCCGCCGTTTTAGCGCTTTTATTTCAAATGAATTGTTCGCGGATCGTTGTGTTTTCTATTTCGAAGCAGCTCTTTGCTGTTAGTGTTTTTTATCTCGAATAAATTGCGACAGTTGTGCCGTTCTGCGAGAAAATAACGCGACGGATAACGGAAGAACGACGCGATGAAATTGCAGGATTGCAGGTTACGGAGGGAGAATTGCGAATAGGTTAGGAAAACGGTGGGAGAATTGTTAATATCTCCCGGCGACAGTTTACGTTAATTTCGGAGGGCGTCGAACGGAAATTATTTAGAAGAATGTTTAATTAGAGTGTTTAATTAGTCGATATTTCGTCGATGAGCTTGTCGGAACGGCACAATTGGGGCGCGCGTCTCGCCGCCGTTTAATATAAACGATTTCAATTTGTTCCATCGAACGTACGACCGGCAAGTTAAAATCCCGTCCAATTATATTTCGACGGGAAATGAACGTCCGTTTCAAGTGTCCTTTCTTGATGTTTCAACGGCGGATCGTAAATGATTCACGCGGCCGGGTTCCCGTACGCGTTGATTTAGTGGCCCGATCTCCGCCATAATGTTGCTTCACGCCGTTTTCGGCTTTTTCCATTCATAAAGACCAATTACCCATCAAAAACGTATAATCTGGCCCGGGCTCGCTCTAAATTACAACGACACAAAAGGTTTACCCGTGATTTATCGGCGCCGAGGCAATCCGCGCGGATTACTTAATTACGGAATCGGAACGACCGCCCGGAAAAATGTTCGAAATCCACACGGAGCATTATCGAGCGTAATGCTACACGTTCGCCGGGCTTCCCGGTGTCTGGAATTACACTGCCACCCCCCCCCCCTCTCCCGCCATTTGCGACGGGTGTAATTAAATATAGGTCGAACGTCTCGCTTAAAATCGAATCGGCGATGCACGGTGCCGTGAAATTTGTATAGGGACGCTAATATTTTTTAATAAAACAAGCTAAGTTTTATAGTAACATTAAAAGCTGATTGAATATATATGGGAATAATGATAAAGAAAGAAAAATTTATTTCTGATTTTTTTATTTATAAAAATGGAAACTTTATTTGTGGTTATCGCTACATAGTTTCGCGTTTTATAATTTTATATCGTTTACAAAAAGATCAAGAATTTTGTTTGTTATTATAGTACTAATTATAGTATTGTAATACTGTAATACAGCATTGTAGTATTATTGTGTTATATATAGTATTATGGTATTACGGTATTATAGTATTATACTATTATAACATTATAATACTGCAATACAGCATTATAGTACTATAGTATTATAGTATTGCAGTATGATAGTATTATAGTATTATAATATTATAGTATTAAACTATTATAATATTATAGTACCGTATATTACATATAATATTATAATATAGAAAATTTTATTCTCGATTTCTTTCACTTATAAAAATGAAAACATTATTTGTGATTTACGCTGCATAGTTTCACGTTTAATAATTTCATACCGTTTACAAAAAGCTAAAGAATTTTATCCATTAAATTGCTTCTCTATTTCTCGTTATTCCTTTATATATTCGATCGATTTTTAATCGTATCACTAGAACACTTAGGTTTTTTTCGCTAGAAAATATTAGCGTAAACATACAAATCTCGTTTGTTGTCGAATGAAATTTTTGCATAGAGGAAAATTGCGTTCGGAAATTAGATCGGGCGCATTTTGCTTCAGTTTTTCGTCCGGCTTTCAAACCTCGTTGTGTCTAAGTGCACCGAACATACATTCACCGTATTTTACGTATTATTTTATCGTATACATTCGAAGTGAACCGGACTTCAACCCTTTGCACTCGAGTGGCAACTCTAAGGCACCGCTAAGATTATTTATATCACATTTCAAAATAATTTTTATAACAACAAAGTTCAGATTTAGAAAATTGCTAATAACGAAACTGTTGATACGAGTCGCGAGAATTAATTTTATAAGCAGAAAATGCATTATGTCGCGTAAAAGAGAAATATATAGTACGAGCTAGAGAAATGATTTGATTTACAATGAAAACGGCTTCGAGTGCAAAGGGTTAACTTCACCACGAATTCGCGGCGAAATGGAACGTGTTTCTAACGAATGATTCGCGTCGTAAATGTTGTCAGGTTATGTTGTCAACGAATCGTTTCGTTTCGCCGCAATATTACCAATGCGGCGTTGCAAAATCTTGTCAAGCAAATAAACATTGTCTCGATTATTCGATTGCTTGTTCACGACGGTTTTATCGATGCTTCTGCGATCGGTGTTCCCGTCTAACTGTGGATCTCGTGTTATTTTTAATTTATTTTTAATTCTCCGCGTTAATTGCGAATAACAGTGTGTTTCCTGTTTATTTTTCAAAAACAACACGCGCTTTGCAATTATTGCGTAAAACAAGCAGACTGTTCCGAGTTCGTAGGTTATGGGAGCGGCTGGATTTTCGCAGCTCGGCTCGGGCGCGATTCCGCAGCGGTGAAACAATGATCGCCGGCCCGATCGAAATGGGCCGCACGTAAGTGAATCCGTTTCTTGAATATAAATTCCGTCGCTGCTTCGCGAACCATATTTTTCGAATATTAAACGCAAATGCCTTCTCATATCAACGACGTCCGCGTAAAATTCATTTCTCATTCGGCGCGCCGCGCCGCGCCGCCGGAAAAAAAGGAGCGAGCCATGGCGAAATTCGATGCAAAAAATGCATGTCGCGGCGCAGCGGGCGACTGATAAAAAATATTTTATGCGCCGGCCCGACGTCCGCGCTCCGTTGTATCGGATGGTTCGGAAAAAAATTGTAGAATCCTCTCTCCGCGGAGCGTCTCTCTCCGCGCCGCTTCTGCTCGCGAGCGCGCGCCCGCGCGCTTTCCACAGAATGCGCCCGTGCTAACGATTCCCGCGGACAAATTTTTGCAATTTTCGAAACGCGGAAACTCTAATCACTCGGCTAATTGCTTGTCTCAAAGCGAGCGCGGACTTTATGTTTGTTAATGAAAAACCGTTTTTTTCCTTCCCGTTCGGATTTACGCGACGTAACAGAGGGAAAATTTATTCGACACGAGCGAAAAATTTATTCGAGTAAGAGCGAAATTTACCGAACTTTATTAAAAAATAAACAGGTATTTACTGATAAGAGGGAAAATTTACTTGAGTTCTTTGAGAAAGAAGGATTCAATCGATTTGTTTAAAGAAAAGGATTTACCGTATTTTTATTTTATAAAGATGGACTTTCTAGACTAACTTTTAGAAAGAAGAGTTTACTCGGCTTGTCAAACTTGTGCTTCGCTTCACTCATTGTTGTTTATGTACGGGAGTAATATATCTGGTATATAAAATTGTTATAAAAATTGTTGCTTTTAAGGATCCCCTAGGGTTAATTTAATTTTTGAGTTTGTTAGGCAGCTGATTTTTCTACGAAATAAAAATTGTACTCAATTACAAAGGTATTTTCTTATATTTTAAATTTTTTAAGTAAATTCGAATTGATTAAATTCTACAAATGTTTTATATTATTATATTACTGTTTTTATTGATTATATTTTTGTATCCTGTTTTTATTTAACTGCTATTTAAACATTACATTTTATATAGTTTGTTACTTAGAAGATTGTAAATATATTCGTGCTGTGAAGAAAAATTCTTAAGAATAATGTTATGATAAAGAACCTCTCAAGAATAGCCACGTTACACAGTCATTAATTCTACCTGATAATTATACCTTGTCTTGAGTCATTTATGTCTCTTAACACACCTAATTATCAGATGCAAATAAGATAATATGCGTTACAGTTATTCTCACACGAATAGAAGCTGATTCAATGGAAATAAAGACTGGTAGCAACGACGATTACATTATTTTATAATTATATTAAATAATGTCAATTTACCGTTACTCTGTATAGTACAGTTATCATTCTGCTGCTGCTATAATAACACTAGACTGTGCATTTAATGCAATTTATGATAAAAATAGATAGTTGGAACTTCAATATGTATTCTTTTGATCCAACTAAAATTATTACAAGTAGACAAGATTTTCGTTTGGCTCACTTTCGTTGCAATTGATGAAGATAATATTTATTTTTCAAATTGGTAATAATATATAGAAATAGTTATAGTAAGTGTCTAAGGTTTAAATAAGTAAATAAAAGTATTTAAAATTTTCTTATTCATGGGTTATCCTATTAACTTATAATTATTGTTTGAAGTTTAAGTAAATAAAAGTGTGTAGAATCTATGTGTCTATGCGAAGGGTTTGACGTAAGCTATAAGAAGTGCATTTAAATTTTAAGTAAGTAAAGATATGCAAGCTCTTTATATTGCATTAGTATGACAATACCATAGTATTTATTATAGTATATATTATACATATTATTATACTATTATAATGCTATAGTATTTATTATAGTATTATAATGCTATAGTATATATTATAGTATTATAATGCTACAGTATACATATATTATAGTATTATAATGCTATAGTATATATTATAGTATTATAATGCTACAGTATACATATATTATAGTATTATAATGCTACAGTATATATTATAGTATTATAATACCGTAACTACTATAATACTGTAACACAGCACTATGTTATTATGGTATTATAGTATAAATAATAGCGTTGTAGTATTATAATAATATAGTATTATATTGTTATAGTATTATAGTATTGTAGTATTATAATATTATAGTATTATAGCATTAAAGTATTAGAGTATTAAAGTATTAAAGTATTATAGTATTATCGCATTGTAGTATTATGGTATAATGGCGTTATAGTATTATGGTATTATAGTATTATAGCATAATACTACACGTCAGAGCATACACGATTATATTATCATAATATTAACAGAATATCCACCTTTCAACAATATCACCTAATATTTCTATATCGTTTCAAATGCAACCAATTCGTACAAATAAATAAATAAATAAACCAACAAAGCACTGTTATTCGCAGCTTCCCCAAACAGAACGTGTCCGCGACATATAGAACACAGGCAGAGTGATTTTCGCGGAAAAATCGCGTTCCCGGGCAAAGTTTCCGGTCTCCCGATACAACTCAATAAATGTGCTAAACAAATGGCGGAAATTTCGGCGCCGTACGTGTCCGGAACGTGCAAGGCAGCGACACCGGGTCCACACGTCCGGCCGAACTCCTGGCATTCTAACAAAGTTCCGCGGAACTCACTCTCTTAGGACGTGTCTTCTAAATCAAACCTTTCCGGCGCACCCCGTTCGCAGGTGGTTGTCCGCCGAATAAACGGCAGGTCCCGCGACCGGGTGCGTGACCCTGGATGACCCGGCCCGATGACCACCGAGCCGGGCCGAAGGTCGAAAGCCTTGGGGTCGCGCTCGAGTTAGAAAAACCGGGGAGGATCATAGCGGATGGTTCTGTTGGGGCCACCTCCTATGGGAGCTATACGTTACGAGCGGATCCGCAAAGTGGCCGCAAAACATGGCCGCGAGGATTCTCCGGGTCGCCGAAGACCAACGAATTAAGAACCTAAGGAAGAGCATTGGCCTGATAATCGAACGAGAGAGAAAGGGTACAGTTGCTGCGAAGAAATGGATGCGCTTGTTTCGTGGAACTGATTAACTCTTTTCTGCCGCTTTTTTTGGAGAAAATTCAGGTCGAAGGTTTGGTATGAGTAAGTAGAAATGGCATGTTATGATCAGACCTGATAAATGGTGCATTCTTCAGTGTCGCTCTTGAATTTCTCGCCGTTTAAATGGTTTGTATTAAATTGTCACATATATTTGATATTTGACAAGCAGAAACAAAAGTGGAGAGTTATGTTCGATTCAACGACGCTTGTTTATTAATCTGAGTTATTAAAAATTTAAACAAAACAAATTAAAAAAAAGATAAGTAACTATAAAATGAAATAAAAGAGCAGAAATATTAATCAGCTTGTAGAAATCAAATTTGAATAATTTAAATGGTCACGACATACAAATTAAACGAATAAATAACAAATTTGTAGCATGTGGTTCACTTGCACATAAAGTTAATAAACGACATCGTTGTACCTATTCAAAAATTGTAAAAATTATGAGTTATCTATTGTGAACAACGATCGAACTCTTAATTCAAGGAACAAATATTTTCACGATTTCGTGCGCAATTTGTCCACGGATGCGCGTATTGGCGGAACAATCAGCAAACTCGTTGATTATATTTGGTGTTTGTCTTTCATTCGATGATTAATTTGCTGTTAAGAAGCACGTTGTTGCATGTACAATGGGTCGACGACAATATAATGACGGTTAATTACTTCCGTCGAGGTTGCACACAAACGGAGGAATCGTTGGATAACTGATGCCGGTTGGTAAATGTTAATTTTCGATGATGAAAACATGACCGAATATCGAATGGCATCATTAAATGTACGATAATTACAGTTCCATGAAAATCGACCACTTAGAAACACTGAAACATGATTTCAATCATTTCGCTCGCTCGAAACGCTAGTAGCTGACGCGCGCATTCATTGAAATCACCGATATTCATTGTATTTCATCGGATATTTATTATTCAAGAGAAGAAATAAATGTTAGAATAATTGAAGATATAGATTTTCATTCTATGCAATTTAAACAAATTGAAATCAACCTGGAATTCGAATATCCATCAAGGTTTCAATTAGCGTGATTACCATATGACTCCAGTGATTTACTTAATGACTCGTCTACGCCAATCACGAAGGCGCTTAGAGAGTAATTGCCCTATTAGTTGACCACTTATGTTACATTCTGCGACCGTTTAAGAAATAGATAGATATCAATACTTTATTTACTGAAATTATTTGTTCTAAAGAATTTTGCACAACGCTGCAAATATCGTTGCAACATTCGATTTTAGATGACAAATTTCATCAAAGCTTTATTGCTTTTACTATCAAATTTACTATAAAACAGTTATACTTTTAATTATTTTTAAAAGCTATTTTTTTTATAAACAAAAATTATTTTGGAGCGTGCTGTAACAATTTTAGTGGCGCCTCAGAGTCACCACTCGAGTGCAAAGGGTTAAAAGCAATTCATAGCTAAAAATACACTTTATACTTAAATATTAACACCTAGATGACCACCCACGAGATTTCTTGTATTTCGATGGATAAAAGAACTTTAGAAAATATCCCACGAAATTGCTAAACTTATTTTACAAATTACCTTTATAATATATTAGTTACAAGGTTAATAAATATATGGATTTTTAATTTCCTATTATTTTATTTTTCCAGTCGAAAATCGCTGGTCTTAGAGTAAACCTACAAGGAATAATATATGATCATTTAAGTGTTAAAAATTTTATTATACATACTTATATTTTATTAAAATAATAAAATATATACTCTATTATCTTTTCCATACTCTAATACATCTCTTCTATTTTCTCTTTTATAAAAAGCAATTGCACACTATGAAATTGATATGTAACAGCGATCTCGCCCAAAAATTCCCCAAAATACGCAACCCACGCCAAACAATCGCAATCAGACCTCGGCGACCAAACAAAGGCGTTAAGAGAACGACTATTCACAAGAGCCGCTGAAAATCCGGAGCGAACCTAAAACCAGGATCTTGATCACAAGCACAGCGAGAACAGAAGAACCAGCGGTGGAAGAGGCAGCCGGAGCAATGGAAGAGGGACAAGAAAAGGGTGAAGAAGAAGCAAAAGGAGACGGAGAAGAAAAAAGAAGAAGAAAAATTTCGCGCTTTACTCTAATGTATTGTTAATTATTAAAGTAAACGATTAAAGTAAAAGTGTATATGTGCGATACTCGAAGAAAAGAATAAATATAGTCAATACTATACATATACATATAGCTACACCAAATATATATATATATATTTTTATATATTAGATTTTGTGTGAATGAAAATTTTCATAACTAAATTACCATTTATATAACTAAATTACCATATATATATATATTTTGAAAATGGTAATTTACTTATGAAAATTTTCATTCGCACAAAATCTAGCCGTTCCTAAGAGGTTAATTTATGTCTAAATTGCATACCAGCTGTTAGCCAAAAGTCCTAACCTCAAAAATAGTCGGCTAGGCACGTCCGTGTCGTAAAGAATATTAGTGCTGGACACTAACACTGAGGAAGAAGAAGAAGATGAAGCTGGGAATGAAGTAGAAGAATACGAAGCTGAGGAAAAAGAAAACGAAGCTGAGGAAGAAGTCGAAGCTGAGGAAGAAGAAGAAGAAGCTGAGGAAAAAGAAGACGAAGCTGAGGAAGAAGAAGAAGAGAAATATGAAAAAGAAGAAGAAGGAGAAGACACTGAGAAAAAAGAAGATGAAGAGGAATAAATTGAAGACGAAGGAGAAGAAGAAGCTGAGAAAGAAGAAAAAGGAGATAAAACTGAGGATGAAGAAGAAGAAGAAGAAGCCGAGAAAGAGGAAGAAGGTACATGCGGCTTGTCCCGCAGGTGGGGTAACATTTCACGCGAGTTCCCCGGAAGGCGTAGTTGTAAATATTTATGCCCGCGGAGCGTGAGAAAATTGTGAAGTGCTCGGGCGAGCGTGCCGTAAGTGCGCCCCGAGACATCTGGGCCCCTCTCGCCGCCTACCGAAAGAAACGGTCAGAAAAAGGCATTCACCAGGATGAAGATATATCGTCCGCGGAAGTTCGAAACTCCACGCGGTGCCCCTCGATCCCCGGCCCACCGTTTCTTTCTAACCGAGCAACGAGGCGGAACGGAGGCCCTCGCCGGTGGACCTTGGCCTTTGACACCCCCGCCACCGAGCCAGGCGATGAATGAAATCCGTCGGGAGTCGCGGGACCATTTCGACGGGTTTATCGCGCGATCGTTTTGCACCCTTCGCTGCTGCCTCACCCTCTCCTCCACACGCCTCTAACCGATGTCCTGCGAGCGGAATTCATTAATCCGCCTTTTTATCCGCTATCTCGGCTACCGGTGTTCGCGGGGCCGGGTTTTGTACGTTGGCCTCGCGAACAAACGTTCGGCCAGGGCCGTTTGTTTGCCGGATCGGCTCACGAAACGCCCCGGCCATTCTTGTCGCCGCGGGAAAAAGGATTGGTCAGACGGGGGGGGGCGACCGTGAGGTGGCCCCATTGGTGCACGTCGCTACCCGTTGGTGGCCATTGCTCTGTCGGTTCTGAACTGGGTTCAGAGGATCCAGTTTTTGTTCCTCGATTTTCCTATTGTTGACCGGATTCGTTTTTCGCTAATTTTGGGGCACGGTGGTTTCGGGGGGGCTGGCTGAACGGAGATTGCTGGGACAGGTGGAGGCTGGGTGCTAAGAAGTGGATGGCTTAACCCCTTGCAACATAATAACGAGTCAAACTCGTGATAAAGATTCCATCTACGATCTACTAAATATGAATATTATTAATTTCTTGTCAATCAAAATCATATTGAATCCTTCTATTACGAAAGTTTAGAAACGAAAGTATGTAAAGACAATACAAGAAACGAAATTGTCTGCCCCTATTAAGGAAAATATTAGGAACAAATAAGTGGTAATCAATGCAACGTAAAAGGAGTCGTAGTTCAAGGGGTTAACATTCTTAGGGATGAATTTTTATAGTAGCAGACAATCTATTTAATTTTTCTTTCTTACTCATCATCCATTTCATTTTATTCGATGAAGTTTTTCAACCATCATTGCTCAGTTTTTCAACCGACTCACATTTTCTTTACATTCAGCAGAAATGATTTGAGTCGAACCGGCGTCAAAATTTAAAATCTCGATCGACGAGACAAATGATTTAAAATATTTTCAGATTCGACAAATCTGAAATTGGTTCGAAATTCGTGTTTAAATTGAAATCATTCGAACAGCATTCTCGGTGATAAAGAGAGACAGCTCGAGCAACGGCCGCGCAGCAAATCGGGAAGAAAAACCGGTGTCGAGGACGTGGCCGGGCATTGAAAATAATTTGCAAGCCATTCGGTTCGTATTTTCGCCCCATGGCCGGTCGGAATTTCATTAAGTAATGGACCGAAACCATCTCGGACTCGATAACGAACCATATTTCCCGTTTCGAATAATGAGACACAGGCCGCGGAGGAAAACGGGGCCAACGGGAAAAACGAAAATGTCGGCGGCCGCCGTCGCTGAATAATGTGTCGCATAAATAATTACGTAATAATCATAACGGTAATTGTAATGATAATTGGCCGGCATTAAACACGGATGCGCCGTCGCGCGGAGCAACGCGGCGGACGTATGCGAGTAGGTGGACCACCAGCAGTGTTTCCAGGCGAACATGAACAGAGAGAGAGAGAGAGAAATAGAGTGAGATAGACAGAGAGAGGGAGAGAGAAATAGAGTGAGAGAGACAGAGAGATAGAGATAGAGAAAGGATGCGTATGCATGCATTTTGTCATTGCTCGGGGTGAAGTTAGTTATGCCCCGCGGTGTGGCTTGTGCTTTTCTTAATTCCCCTAATTTTATCTTCATTTCCCGGGTGGCTCTCCGCGCCGCGCGCGGCCTTGCATTTCAGAAACCTGCTAAATAAGCTCCGCCCGTAGAGAGCTTAAGTGTTCTTTGTTACAACGTGTTACCGCGAACGTGTTTCCACCGGAATATTTATTATTCGCGCGTTGATAATTATTCGCGGAAAAAATATTCTCCAACGGAAATCATTCCGTCAGTTCTTGGCGGTAGCGATAGGACGATTTGCCGGCAGCAAATATTTGCGAGCTCGCTGTTTGCGCGAGGAAACTGTTTACTCCTGCATAACCGAATTTGTTTATTTTGGAATATTGGCCTGCGCGACTTAAAGATCAGCAAAATGGGGAACGCGTTGTACCGTGCATAGTGGGTCATTGAAGTGGTAAGTCAGATTCTGTAAATAGAAGATCGTTGGAATAGTGTGTCGGGTGAAATATAGCAAATACAGTTTAACCATTTGGCATAGTTTCAGTAATATGTGGCGAAGATTTGTAGCAACAATTTGTTAAATGCGAATGCTTCGTTCTTGTTAGTCTAAATGGAACTCTGATTTATTTTCTTCTGTATTTAAACATTTAAGTGAACGAACAATAAATCTAAATTGTCCTCTTTCGTTATTAAGAATTATTACAATCGAGAAGCTTGTAATTGTTGTAACTATAAAGAAAATGGTACAGCAAGGGGTAAAATTCAAAATATGAAGATTTCAAATGTATTCAGAGGTAATCCTATAGCAGATCGTTGAATTCATTTTTAACTATAATGCTACAAAATTAAAAATAAATACTGCTAATTGAAAAAGGGTTAAGCCAACCTAAACTCCTTTGCTGTAAATTTCCTCAAAAGCTTCTTCGCTGTAAAACGCCCCAAAATTCATAATTACATAACCATCCGCTTGAACACCCTGTATCCCAACAAACCGTACCACAAATTTGCCCCAACCTTTTCGAACACCCTGTACATTTATTCAATAACAACGTCGATGTTCGAAGAATCATACGAACATGGGACCAATTACAAAACCGCGATCCGACGCACTCCGTCCGCAGTATCGTTCTAATGACACGACGCGGAACCGAAGCGGAAAACCATAGCAGGTGAAAGGTGGCTGGGGGACAGAGGGGGGGAGGTAGTAGCGGGATGTTCGAGGTCTCATTATCCGTCGCGAGGAAAGGTGGCTGGGGGGAGGGGGTCGAAGTGGGCCAAAAATTTCGTAGCAAGGAAGGAGGTTCACCTGTCGCGGGTCGAGAACCCTTCGCGACGCGCCACTTCCGGCTACGAATCTACTTAAAAGTTCCGAGGGCTCGTGAGGCGCTGACGAAGAGGACAAGAGGGGCCAAGGCAAAGGGGGAGGGGAGGGGGAGAGAAGACGACCGAAAGATGGTTCCGGTGCGTGAGCCGTGTGGGACTCTCCCACGGCTGTGTGGATCCTCTTCCATCGCGATGCTTTTATCGGCCCGCGAAAATCTAGCCTAACCGATCCAGAGCGTCATCCAGCGGCGATAATTAGACGCCGGCCAGACGTTCGTTGTAACGCCGGCAGAAACTGCGTCGGAACGAAATGCAACTGCATTTTTCATGAAAGCATTTCTGCAGATCGTTTCTTCATTCCGAGTTCTTTTCTGAACGAAGGAAATTTATTGATTTTTGCGTGGCGTGCAGGAGACAAGTATTTTGCTTTTTATATTATATTTTATGTTGTATTAGATAATTTACGTATTGTACTGTATTGGATGTTTTATATGCTATTGTAATAAATATTATATATATTCTATTGTATTAGATATTAAATACGTTATATTTTATCAAATATTAAACATAGTATATTTGATCAGATATTATGCATATTATATTAGATGTAATAACAAACACTTCTATTTCACTTACACTCCTAATCGACTAATGTAATTGACACGATAGATTTATATTTAACACTATTATACCTTACGTTATATTTATATTACCTATAATAGTATTTTATTTACTATTTAATATTTTAGCTAAGCTACACGAAGACACTGACAGCAAAAATCAATAAAACTGTAAAATCCCACTGTAAACTTTGGGAGACTAGATACGATGATCTAGTATAAAAAATATAATATTTAATATTATATAATATTAGATCATCGTATTTATTCTCTTAAAGTTTTCTGACGAATTTTACGGTTCTATCAATTTTTGCTGTCATTGTCATCGCGTAACATATCTATAAATATCACAGTTTTATAGAAAATATAAATAAAATAATAACATAACTAATATAACATAAATAAAAGAAACATAAATATAACATAAAATATAACTGTATAAAATATAAATCTAGCAAGTCGATTAAAATTGTAAATGAGGTGAAAGTGTATGTTTGTCCCTTGAACAATTTTAAAAACGTGGTAAACAATTCCAGCAGCTATTCATAAAACAAACGCGTCGCGTCTAATAAAATATTTCATCCATGAGCATAAGCAACAACCGTAACGCTGAATTTCTGTCCCTAATATATTCAGTTGCAGCCAATTTCATTCGCAGCGTAGACGAAAATAAAAAGAACACACGCGGCACCATAAATCCAGAAATTCCACACGCCGTTTTAAATAATAGAGCCACCGTTCGAAACATTCATTCGATTTTCCAAACGTACGTAAACGCGTAGTATCAATTATGTATTCTCCAGCACGAACTACAAACAGCTATTTTAAATAAATAATACTGTCATTATTATCCGCGGAACGAAACGTTTATACATATATGTTGTATATACTATTTTCGTCCGCAAATGAAATCCTCCCTGCAATATTACTGCGAACACGTGTTGACGTTCATAATTATACTTGCGCGTCGCCGGCCGAGTTTCTAAATAATTATTGCTAATACCGAGATATGTTAGCTAACATTCTCCAGCGGAATGATAACCTAGAACGCCATTTCATTTGAAGTGGAGGATCTCTGTTGCTATCACTTTCGTTTGAAATGTGGCCAGCTCTGATTTCCCGTCCTCGCCGTTTCATTACGCGCAATCGCTATTTTTCGCGAGAAACTGAATAATACGAGCGTCGGCTGCCATCGTCTGCGAGATAGCACTTTTTATTTGAATAAACGTCGTTGAATAATTCATGCGTTTAATCATTATTTTCTATGAGAAAATGGTGCCTATCTACGCGATAAACAGTAGCGAACGCCTCCCCGTAAGATTAGATCGTTAATTATTATATAGAAATATGCGCTTAAACAATCCTGGGAGAATAGCTCGCCTAATTTGTTTCACATTTTAAATGAACATAGTCTCTCGCTTATCGGGCTCATGAAAATATATCTGAGAAAAATGCGTTTTACGGAGGTACGTGTTACGGAGGCGTTTGTTGCAAACACGTGTGTCACAAAAATAAATGTTATGAAAATAAAAGTTATGGAAATAAATGTTACAAAAATACATTTTCCAGAAATAAATGTTGCAAAAATAAATGCTACAAAAATATATGTTCCAGACATAAATGTTCCAGAAATAAATGTTGCAAAAATAAATGTTCCAAAAATACGTGTTCCAGTAATAAATGTTGCAAAAGTAAATGTCCCAAAAATGTTACAGAAATACTTGTTTCAAAAATACATGTTACAGGAATACGTATTAAAGAAATACATATTACAAAAATAGCTGTTTCAAAAAAACACGCACAGCAAAAACACACATTAGAGCGAGAATATTTAACGCGATTCGAGAGCGGAGATCGAGCGAATCGTCCCGCTGAAAAACGCGTTAAACGAATGCAAACAGATAATTTACATATGTGATAATACACGCGGGAAAAAATCCGCGGAATCGTCGGACGGGATCGAACCGAATCCGAATAAGTACAAAGGTCGCAGTGAATTCGAAATTTCAGTTACGCGACACGCGCCCGTCTTTTTCATTTCTGCGATTTATTAACGTTTATTCGACGCCGATCTATTTACAGCCGACAGTTCATCGGGGGGGGGGGGGGGGGGGGGGGGTAGGTTGCTGTAAATATCGAGCAGAATATTTTTCTGTTTATACACACCGCCTCGATATTTTTTGCACCGGTCCTTGCGCAACGTGGCTGTCAGTTATTAGCTAAATCCACTGAGATTTATATCGATTCGAGATTTCACTGTATTTTTTTCTGTTTTTATTTCCACGCACACACGTTTGAAATACCGTCGACGCGCGCGCGCGCGCACCGAGAGGGAGGAGACGTGCGAATCGTTATACGTTTCCGCGCAGAATGGCATAATCCATTATGGACAACTCCGGGCGCAACGTCGAATGGAAGTCGTGTAATTCGTCGAATCAAGAGCAGCGCTGCAAATAGAAATTTTATTAGACGCTTTATATGGTGATAGGATTTTTATTCGAGCGCGTACGGGCGTCGAGCAAGCTTGAAACATTTCGCGTGGTCGAAATGATCTTTTTATTATTCCGGGTACCGGTCATTTGATTGGAGGAAAACAGCGAACGATTTGCATTGATAAAGTACGATTAAGTTCTGAATGATATTTTAAGAAAGCAATAATTTAACAAGTAATAATTTAATAAGCAAAACAGCTTGATGATGCAATATTTTGATGAAGCAATGATTTAATAGAATAATAATTTGATAAAGCAATACTGCGGCGAAGCTACACTTCAACAAAGTATTCTCTAAAATACTATCACGTAGTTAAAAAACAGAATTTCTACAAATAGTCCTCAACTTCCAAAATAACTACAGCTGTCTCATCCTCGATGTAAAATTACAAATATCTCAAATATCGGTATCATCATCAAATCTCCAAAAATGTACGACCGAATCATCTACGTCGCGATAACGCGAAATCGAATTAATCCAAATAATAATCGTTTAAATAAACAAAAACGACGTATCGCGTAGCAAAGTTTCGCGTGTATTTCAGGAACGGGATTTAATTAACAACAATTCGCCGGGAATGGTGGCGGCGAAGGTGAAGCATCCCGTGAACCGAAACCGATCATTTTTAACCTCGCGCAGAGAATTTCATCGCAATTCCATTGCAATCGACACAGTGGCGTGGGTATTCTTCTTCCTACCGGTTGGCACGAGCAGAGTAATTAATTGTAGCGGTCCGAAAGGCAAAGGTAAATTATAGCTATTCGATCAGCATTCCCGCCGGTCGTTCCAGGTACACCGGCGCGGCGCGGGGTCGGCGCGTGTACACGCGGGGTCGGTTTCTCAGTGTCGCTGGCACCCGGGCAAATGAAAATCCAGCGCGTGACTTTAAAACCCCCTTTAAACTCGGTAATGTCACGACCTCAAACCGCGGCCGTACCGTTCACGAGGGAAGGAGCGCAATAATTGGAAACGTCTGCTCAAGTGTATCCGCCTGTGCTGGTTTTCTGTTGTGTGGATAAAGGTAGATTACTGTTAATTGAAAAAAGCTCAGCCGGCCGACGGATTAAAGGTAAGCACGAGGGAAACGAACAATGGGAACGGGTTATTGCGGGAACAAGGAAAAGATTATTAAAGGCGACGCGAGACGTCGAACGAGCCCCCCCCCCCCCCCCCCCCCCGGTTGCCGCGCGCAAAATGGCCACCGGACGGGAACGCTATTTAATCGATGCGTCATCGGCGCTCTGTCGTTGCACGTATGACTTTCGGAATTCTATTTTTCCCCGGAACAGACGATCCGTCGTTTCGCTTCGCCAATCTCGCTTGTTCGTGTTTCATTCGGTGTTTTTATAAAACTCGAAAATTATGGCGAGTTTGTTGAACAATTTGCGGACCATTGGTCGATTACGAAGTTAATAAGAGGTTTCGGTTTCGAGGTTTGAAACGTTTGTTAAAATCAATTCATAATCGTTTTGAGTGGAATAGTATAATAGTCGTAATGTTTAAGTATAATAGTTAAATATTAAATATTTTATAGTTTAGTTATAATAATGCGATAATGTAGTGAACAGTGTTTAGATTATTTCTTTAAGATAAAAATAAGTTGAATGCAAGGCTATAGTGAGTTTATAAAAATTTGAGGATATTATTGCTTGTTTTCTCCTTGTTAAATTACTAAAAGAGGGAACACATTTACGTACCTGACACCTATAACAAGAATTATTATTATACCTACCACTATTATATTATATATATTACTGTGCCAACCACTTGTAAGAAGAATTATTAAAATGAAATCGACGACTAAAAAACACCTTCAACGCTCGTGTCTGAATATTCTATTATCTAAGAACGCAACATTTAATCTTTCTCCCCCACGTATGAACTTTGCTCATTATTCTACGACACTTCTTTAAACTTCTTCGAACTAAAAAGTACAAAACTATAGAATTTCTATCGGAATCAGTTTCTACAACGACGCGAAGCTCGCAAGAACGTCGAAACAAGTTCTTCCAAAAACCGAGTAGAACAGTGCCGAATAAAACAGTTCGAAACAGAATACTCGAAACAATAACGAACCGGTCGATTTCTGGCATCCGTCGTCCCCGTCGCGACAACAGCGGCAACCTCAACCCGGTCGGCGATTTCCGTTCTCGTGCAAAGAAACGCGATTGTTGCGGAAAGTCTGGCAACGGTTTCCCGTACAACAGCGTTTCCCTGGGAATTCCGCGCTTCCTTTTTTTTCCCCGTTGTCACGGGTTGGTCGAGCGCGCGCGCGCGCGCGTTATCTGAAAGTCTAATGGTTTCGATTTGGCCGAATCGGCGCGGAACCGAGGTTCCCGAAAATGTGCCGGTCGAACACGATTGGGAATCGGCGATCCGGTTGAAAACCGGGTCGAAATCGTCGCCGGCAGTTCTCGGTTGGGGGGGGGGGGGGGGGGGGGGGCGCCGCGTGCGCCGAAGGGACACGTCCGTCGGATAGGGCCGCGTGTCGTTTAAGTATAACGAGTGTTTGTATTGCAACGGGTTAAGCAAACATTGTTAGGCGACACTCAATGGGAGTTGTGGAGTACTCGCGATGGGGGCCAACGGTGCACACCGTGAATTATAAATGTCTCTGTGTTCCTCCGAGTCACGTCCCTCTATCATGCGTACATACATACGTTACCGAATGCGCGCTACGAGCAAGCGCTGATTTGCATTCCCGGCGAACGCGAAGGAATAATGCCGCGTTAAATATGAGACATCGGTTTTAGAACAGCCGGCGCGTGCCGAAATCGGCGGCTGCAGTTACGGCCGTTGCTGCGGAACACCGGCGGAAATTGCATT
Organism: Augochlora pura; assembly: GCF_028453695.1. Classification (NCBI taxonomy): domain Eukaryota; kingdom Metazoa; phylum Arthropoda; class Insecta; order Hymenoptera; family Halictidae; genus Augochlora; species Augochlora pura. The sequence goes on from NC_135780.1 coordinate 786,097, forward strand.
CCCCCGTTTTTCCGCGTTTCTGCCGTGGATATAGCATGCGCGCGCGCGCGAGGAAAGCTTCGTTCGATTCGATCTAAGTCGTATGAAATATTTGGTTGAGTGAATTCATCGGTTGAGCCAAGGAGGGATCTTCTTTAAAATTCATTATTGGCAGATATATTGCTAGTGTTAATATTTATTAATTTTATGTAATATTATAGTATAATAGTGATGTAAGGTTATATGATCATATTATGGTATTATATGATACCATGTATAATAATATTGATTAAATTATTATTTCAGCTGCGATTTTATCAACGAAGTCCAGGATGACGATTTCAAAATTATCTAGCGTGAAATTTGCTAGGTTTAATACGCAAACTAGTAAAACTTTATTTAAGATGTGATTTGATGAAGTCAGCCAAGCAATAGCGTTTTAAAAATTTAATTGTAAGCATAAAGCCTGTCAATTTTGATTAGTAAGTTAATGGAACTATTATTTAAGCTGTATTTTTATGAACAGCCCCAAATAATGACAACTTAAAAATGTTCATACATGAAATTTGCTCATTTTAATACACAAAACAGTAAAACTTCATTTGAAATGTACTTTGATAGATTCAGCAAAGCAACAGCGATTGCAAAATTAAACTTTAAGCATAGCACCAGTTTAATTATTAAATTAATGGAACTATTATCTAACCTCTATTTGTATGAACAAAGCCAAATGTCAAATTAAAAATATTCAAACCTGAAGTGTATTACTTTCAAAACTCAAGCTAATAAATCTCCATTTAAGAAGTTTTTATGTAAGTAAGTTTTTATATTTCATATAAAAACTATTGCACATACAACGTACATGCAATCCTCCAATTGCAATGCCACAGTTATTCGTCAATTGTTATTAAAAGCGATTTTAAATAACTTAAAAGGAGAAGGAAGCAAAACGAACGAGTAGAAAAATAATTGCACGACGAAGCAACCGGGCATGAAATCAATTTAACCGTGACGTAGTCACGTCTAGCGATCCACGTGAATTTTCTCGTAGCATGCGAGAGTCGGCGGCGGCTGGTGAACGATACCGGCGTTATTTCTTCGGAAACGCATCGCGGCGGCGAGGACGTGGGACGTCGAAGCTCGAGTCACGTCGCCCGGTGACTCACGTAAGAACCGAGTCGCAGGATAACAAAAAAACGTCTGGCCCCCGGGGTTTCAGAGGAAGTGACATGGCTTCTCTTGTCTCGTCTAAACTGTTTCTCCTGTTGTTGTCGTCGGCGTGGCGGGCTCGGCCCCGGCATCGTCCGCTTTGTCTCCTCTCTCTCCGTCAGCATTCCTCGGACTATTCAAGTTTCCCCTGGCGCACGCGAACTCACTCGAAACGAGACAATAAAGAAAGCGAAGAACCGTGACCCCTGACCGGGCGCTCCCGTCCCTGCGGTTCTTCTTCTTCTTCTCCGTCTCCGACGTCGCCGACGACCCTTCCACGGCGACCCGTCTTCGAGGATATCGTGTCCACGTTTAATTTGCAGCCGTTTATCTTGGGGCCCCGTTCGCGTGGCTCGCCGAGTTTCTGGCAAAGTAACGTTTTTCCCCATTGTGGCCATAATCGGGAGACAATGCCGCCTTTTTTCTCTTTTTCCTGTTCTTTTGCGAGTTGTCCGGGGCTTCCTGACCGTAATCGGCGGCGGAATGAATGGTGCGTGACTTGTCGAAGACTATAGCGTCTCAGATAGCGCGGTGACCGAACTAATAATAGGCTCATCTGATATTTTTAACACGTATTCGACCGGTTATTTGTTGCACCGCTGTTTGCAAAATGCCAGCAATTTCGACACTGTCTGTAGAAATGATATGGTCTATATAAAGACAACGTTAAAAATCATATGTCTTTCAGTGGTGATTACAATTGTACCATCTTTGGGTCAAATGATTTCTGTTTGGTTAGAGTTAGAATTTAATTTGTTTGAAATTAAAAGAATTAGAGTGAATTATTTTCTATAATATAGGAATTTTCGTCATGCGGACGATTATGTATTAATATGGTAGCGTCTGCACTGTAACGTTTATTTATTTATTAAGTTATTAATATTATATTACAATATTCGTTATTAGTTATATATCCCTAATTCTATCAGTTATAGTCACTAATCAATTAAATGGCAAAATAGCCAAGGCTATGCTTGATCATATTTCTAGCAAACCGGAATTGCTATAAATATTGAGAAGCCAGAAATAATAAATTTAGTAACGAAAGAAATATCATTGAATAATCTGTAACATCACCATCAGTGGTGAAGGTTATGTCAATACTGTAGGTTAACCATTCAACAGCATGTTATTGCTCAATCAATTATCACGCACTTGTCGGTGAAAGTGGTCGTATTTCGTAATGTGCTTCTCGCGTGTTCTCGTGAAACGCTCTGACCCAGGGTGGATCTCTATGGAATACTGCCTTGGTCCATCCTGTGGTCATTAGTGACCATCCTAGTGATCAGTAATGACCATTCAAGTGGTTATCAGTGGTCCTTCAAGTGGTTACCAGTGGTTATTTAAGTGATTATCAGTGGTCTTTCAAGTGGTTATCAGTGGTCATTGACGTAGTTATCAATGGTCATTCAAGCGATTATCAGTAATCGTCCTAGTGGTCACACCTGGTCATCCTAGCGGTCATTTCTGGTAATTTTTCCAAATTTTTCCTCCCTCAGATCTGCACTTCTTGTTGCTCCTTTCACACTGTCGCTACATTCTTTTGTTGCTGTTACCGCTGCTGCTGCTTCCAGCGTCAACGTCACATCGAAATATGAGTCGCATTCTCTTTTTTTATAATTACTATTCTCAATGTTACGATTACAGTCTATTATCTATATGCACTGTTAATTTATGTAATTATGTATTGTTATACAATCGCAAATCAATCTTAGATCGAAAGTAACTTCGATCGTTCTATGACCAATTCCATAAATAATATATAAATAAACCATAAGTATTGTTATCTTCTCATGTGATATGGTTTCTTAGCCACTCAAAACCATATTTACAGTTGATTGCATAACTTGATTATGTTTATGTATTAGCATAAAATTTGTACGGCCGCGATACGTGTACAAAGCAAGGGAAGCCGGCGGCGCGTCTTATTTATAATAGGCGTCGCATAGTCGATTAACTAATTAGGATTTCATCGGCAGTTCAGCCAGACACGCGCGTGATGCATTATCATTTTCCCGCGCGTTCGACTGCGATATGAATGTTAAACGATTTTGTTATTGCACGCGTTTAAATCTCCGGGTTCATTAAACGACTCCATTCTCATTATCAACTGAAGCAAATCGTCCATTAAATGGTTTCTCGTTCTCATTATCGTCCACCAATCGATCAGACTAAAAGCGAATTTTCCAAAAATGAATCCTCTGTAACGACGCGCTCCCTGGATCGATTGTTATTAAATCTTTACGTAAAATACAAATTTTCAGAAAAGGAAGTGAGGAACAGAGATCGAATGAAAATAAGTTGTAGATTTTAATCATTTCGATAAGTTGAATGATGTATAATTAAATGTACAATATCAGCAGTCTGCTTGTTAAACAGAGGATATTTATGCAAAATAAACATTGTCAATGACAATTGTAAGAAACAGTATTCGAAAATACATAAATTGCTTCTTTTGTGATATTTCTATTATATTTTAATTTCTGTCTTAATATCTATTTCGATTTTAATTTTAGTAAGTTGAAAGCAGCGTAGTTAAATAATTAAATGCTTCTCAGGATTTCGCAATATTATATTTCACACAGTTTTGCCAAAAGTGCATAAAATCGAATAATTAAAATTTAATTAAACTTAGAATTAAAAGGCAGTTGTAAGAAACAGCAATCGAACAAAAATAACCGTTTTAGAAATTTTTATTTTGAGTTAATTAATTTAATTTTAAAATAAAATAGTGCGCAAATATCATTAAATTCTTCTAAAAGTTTTATATCATTATATTATTTATATTATATAAGTAACTCATACTATATTATGTTATATTATTATATAAATAACCTGTACTATATTATTTTATATTATTATATAATTAACCTGTACCATATTATTTTGTATAATTATATTACACACTTCTAACAGTGTTATATTTCGACCGCTCGTCGTCGTCGTAAACCCACAAAATTCGCGGTCCGTTGATCATTATTCATCTAAGTTCCCGATAAGACGATGTTTCATCGATCAGCGTTGAACGTTCGACGTTGATCCTCGATAACATATTGTTCGATGTTGGTGCTTCTTATCGAGTGTCTTTGAGCGCGAAGTTAGAGTCCGTGAAGGGGTTGCATTCAGGGCTCTGTTCGAGGCCGGCGCGCCGCCCCTAAATTCCGGGCTCGAACGGTTTCGTTCGAACGATTCTGAAAGGACAAGGAGGCGGCCGATTCGAGTGGCCCTTGTCGGCAGTGGGGGGAGTGTCGATTAATCGAGTTAATTGGAAACAGGCGGTTTGAATAACGGAACCCCTTTTCGGAGATTGAAAAGAGGGGCTTGTGTTTGGCGTGAAATAGGGCTTGTTATGCGTCGAACGTATCATTTACTGAACGCGGTATTTAATTCATCGTGTTACGACGGTGTTTAATGGCCGAGTATTTACCACCTTCGCGAGACCCGAACAAAGCCACTCGATTCTCTATTATAAGTTGTAACGGAGCGCCAACAATTGCTTTTACAGGCTCGTTTGTTGCAATCGGACACGTTGTATTTTTTTCGAAAAAGGGTAGGGCGGCGATTAATTGTAAAACAGAGTCCGACATTGGTTGAAAAAACTTTTTCATTGGGATAATTATCCAAACGGAGTCTTTTTAGTCCAATGGTTTGGTTAAACATTTTAGTCATTAGATATTTTATCTACTTGATCGAGTAATTCTTTATTTGAATAATTCAAGTAATTCTTTATGCGAATAGTTCAAGTAATTTTTTATTCGAATAATTCTTTATACAAATAACTCGAATAACTTTTCATTTGAACAGTTACATATACGAATAATTTTAATCATTTTTGCATTCCAATTATTCTGATAGCAGGAGCTTGGTCGTAATGGAATATACGAACACACGTAATGTATAAATATAATTTAATAGTTAACAAACGTATTATAAATGCGTATTTTAAACTGTCTCGTGTGCATGCCGAGTGCGACGTGGATGCTGCGTGGAACGCATAAAGACGCGCATCGTCCGTCGGTAACATATTCTATATACGAATAATTGAAATAATTTGTGTATTCGACATCATGCAAATAATTCCGATAATCCTTTATACAAATAATTCGAATAATTCTTTACACGAATAATTCAAACAATTGTTCGAATAATTCTCGTACATTTATTGGAATAATTCGAGAGAATACCGAAAAAAAAAACAAATCGATGAGCCACGGAATATTCTTTAATCGACAGAACGCAACCCTTAACAAGTCCGTCGATGATCAAGCTCGTTAGAGAGCCGGCGGGTATCAACAACGTGGGCATCATCAACGGGGAATCGTAAACGCGGGATTTCACCACGATCGATACGTGAACAATCGTAAGCCTGGATTATATTCATGGCAATTCCCGATACACATAAGTCAGAGCACGGTGCAATACATAATCGTTTTGTAAACCGAACATTATTTCAATATTAGATGGCTATTAAATATGCAATTATTCGTATCGTTAAAATCGATTCCGTACTCCCCGTTGTTTAACCGAGGCCCCCCGCGAAAACATTATCGAAAACAATTTCGCAGCCGTCGTGCAGGCGCGTAACAATTATTCGCGGGTGCCCCCTCCCCCCCCCCCTCCCTCGCCCCCTCTCCCCGCTCCGTCGCGGTGATTAATATGTTTACAGGGAAATGGTACGCGTGGTTCGTTACCGTTCTGTCAGAACTGAACCGAAAAAGCCTCTAATTATGTCAGGAGAGGTTTGCTCGATTCAGATGTTGCGCACAATGTAGTTGCCCAAGTTTGCTTGCTTTGGAAGTAGAATTATAGGAATTTAGCCTAGTTAGAGGATTAGGATGTTTCTTGGGTAGACAGTGCCGGGAGAACGGGGAACGAGATTAAGGTCGCGCTCGCGGGGAAGTTAGCGCTGCTTACTCGAAACACGCTGCTCAAAACAATTACGTTGCCGCCGGTTTCCGAATGATTAAATATCGCGGCCGAGTCCGGGGCCACGCCGGATGCGTCTCGGATGCTCGCTCGAACGTTTTATAATGGTCCTATCCTAATCGGGACGCGTCCGATGGTTTTCCTCACGGTCGCCGGTAACCCGCCCGATCGTTTGTACGCGATACTAGAAAATGGCGGCTCGCCCCGGTCGCGTAAAACGAACCGAAGCGTGGCGAACGGAGAAACGGAAGTGGGTTCTGCAAGAAAATTCAGAGCGGCGTTTACCAGCTCTAGCGTCAAATGTAGTGCGAACACCGATATAGCGCAGTTGTTCCAAGGCGAAACAACGGCTGCGAAAGAGAACGGATCCGGGCCAGAGCGAGCGGCCTTGGACCGAACGAAAATCAGAGTTTTTTCGCGCCGTTGAACTCCCGCCTCGGCAAACGAATTCATACTCGACCATCTTCGCGCCTATATCATTTTTCCTGGGTCGGCGGCGATTCATTGTTTCGCAGTTATTCGCTTAGTCTTTATCGATCGTCTTGCTGAAAGTGGAAGCAAACGCTCTTTGTTAATATAACAGGCTGCGGATTTTTGTATTCACTTTAATAATTAATTTTCTATAGGATGAAAGTTAGTGTAAACAAGCTTTTATAAATTGTTTATCAAATTTCTAGATCCTCTGTTAGTTTAAATATATATCCTTGTTCTCTTATTATAGAAATTGGCGTTCACCTGTGTATACATAGATACGCGGATCTGTATAAATAGAGCAAATAAGTAAAATAAATTAAATTAGAATATAATCGTTTGAAAATTTATTAATTCTCTAATAAATGCTATTAAAATAATTTAAAGACGTATTATTTTCAGCTCACTGAAGCTATTACATAAAGACGGCAACATTTTATTTCACTCATCTTCGCTGCAACCGAGGAACGCGAGTTTTATCTGTACATTTTGCAAAATAAGTTTTCTATGCTTGTTTATTCGACGACGAGCAAATAAAATTGAAAATTGGCTCATCAAAGCGAGGCTGGTTTAATAAGGACGATGCCAGCTACGGAGTGACAGCACGCTTTAGATCGGGAACGGTTAAACAGCCGGGCTGATTAAGAAAATTGTTTCTGACTCAATTAAGACGTTGATCCGTTGAACCTTTAGCGGCGGATTTTTCCAAGATCCCCGGCATTCCTGCGAAATTAAGCGGGGCCGCGCGCGTTCGATTCTTCAGCAGCGTGTACAGACCGGCAGGCTCGTCTGCAGAACAAATTATCTAATTAACTCGAAACTATTCGACCACGCATTCCGACGGGAAAGAGAGCCGACACTTCGACGTCGGAAAAAGAGGACTCGAAAAATACCGATCCATTTCAATCAATCTGGACGGAATTCCGCGGACACCTATGCGCCCAGGACGCTCTAGCGATGGGATCGAGCACGAAATGTAATGGAGTCAGTTCTCCCGTTCGGGCTTTGCGGCGTTTTCGAATCCCTTGGAAATGGATATTCGGCGATGTGATAGTTTTTGATCAACTGTCGTCTCGCTTTTGCGCCGCAAAATAATCAAAGGCCACCTTTTAACGGTCGGAGTAAAAGAAATGAAAAAGATAGACACTTTTCTGGTAGCTTTGAAATGTTCACATGTAAATTAAGTGCTTTTCAAGGATTTTAAAACGAGTTTTTTTAACCTGTTGTACTACGATGCCTTTTACGTTGCGTTGATTAGCACTTGTTTGTTCTATTATTTTCCCTAATAGGACGAAACAATTTTTCATGCTCCCATTGCTTTTATTTACTTTTTATTCTAAACTTCGTTGATAGAAGAATTAAATTTTATTTTGATTTAAGAGAAATTCATAATATTCATATTTAGTAGATCTTGCATGAAATCTTCGTTACGACTATGACTCGTTATTATAGTTCGAGTAGTTAACGATAGAATATAAATTTTCAAGTTTTGTCAAAATTATACAGATTTCATCAAACATTGTATAAGAAAGTCTCGGTCTAAATGTTTAAACCACTAGAAACCAAAAATTTCCGTTTAACAGTACCGTGTTACTTGCCACTCCTAACTACCAAACGACCAACAGAACCAGTAAATCAATTAAATAAAAAAAACGAATGACCGATAATTTTCACAGACGCCGTAAAGCTAGTGTTAACGGTAAATCACGCGTTCGGTTTCGCAGCTGATTAAAATGTTTGCCGTCCGCGTGCCTGTTAAACAAACTCCGCGTCTTTTCGGCGACGCAGGCGCGCAGCCTTCCGCAGGCTCGCACACATAATCATGATGATAGCCGCGCAAACGAGGCTGCGGCAAGCCCTGGAACTACACAGACAGTGGATCCACACTGGGAGGGAAACCTAGAGAGATAGAGATCGACAGAGAGAGAGAGAAAGAGAGAGAGAGAGAGAGAGAGAGAGAAAGAGAGAGGGAGAGGGAACACGTACACCCTCGCGCGAGGGTCGCGAGCATCAAGGAGACGAGGGATCAACAGCAGCAACAACCGAAACGGTTCGAGTGGGCGGTAGTAATGGCGCCTCAAACAACGTGCTTGTGCCTGATGAATAGGCGAAGGGGTTGCCGGGGCTGGTGTCCGCGGGCGCGCGAGAGGGGAGGGGCGGGGGACGAACGCGGGGGTGGCTGGGCTCGTAAGCGGATCCTTGTGTTCGAGCGGTGTACCGGTGCATTTACCGACGCGCCGAGCTGCCGGCTCTGTTTTCTCAGAAACCGAAATTCTCTGGGGGGGTTTGGAGCGGTAGCTAACGGCGGACGATGCGCCAGAGAGGACGGAGGGTGGCCGGAGGGGGTGACAGGAGGGTGGCCGGGATACGCGGGAGCCGCCCAGCGAAAACACGAGAAGGCTAATTAACGCCATTGCTATCTGCGGTTCGGGAAACGGGGATTATGGCCGCGGTAGGTATCGGTCGGCGATAATGTAGCACGGCCGGTTCTTACCGAGTGAAATCGACCGTTCATAACCATCGGGCCGGTTTAACGAACGTCCCCGTGGACACCGGCCGGATGCCGGCTGTATCGCTGCCTTCCGAACGCGGTCCCCACCCTCCCTCTCTCTCTCTCTCCCTCTCTCTCTCTCTCTCTCTCTCTC